>NW_013666023.1:189966-215028 GCF_000517525.1 Limulus polyphemus | reverse complement strand
TATACTTCCCTACGGATATAATCAGTAGTAACAATATTTAAAAAATCAGTAGTGATGTTTGAAGGTATACTTCCCTACGGATATAATCAGTAGTAACAATATTTAAAAAATCAGTAGTGATGTTTGAAGGTATACTTCCCTAAACTACTGATTATATCCGCCGTAGGGAAGTATACCTTCAAATATCGCTACTGATTTTTTAATATTGTTAGTATTGTTACTACTTATTTCCGTAGGGAAGTATACCTTCAAATATCGCTACTGATTTTTTAATATTGTTACTACTGATTATATCCGTAGGGAAGTATACCTTCAAACATCACTACTGATTTTTTAAATATTGTTACTACTGATTATATGTTTGAAGGAATACTTCTCTACGGATATAATCAGTAGTAACAAAACTAAAAAATCAGTAGCGATTAGGGAAGTATACCTTCAAACATCACTACTGATTTTTTAAATATTGTTGTAGTAACAAAACTAAAAAATCAGTAGCTATGTTTGAAGGAATACTTCCCTACGGATATAATCAGTAGTAACAAAACTAAAAAATCAGTAGCTATGTTTGAAGGAATACTTCCCTACGGATATAATCAGTAGTAACAAAACTAAAAAATCAGTAACGATGTTTGAAGGTAGAATGTTGAAGCACTAACGTGAAAATTAAGGATTATGGCATATGGAAAACGAAATGAAATGTTCTGCAACTTTAGTTTGATAAGGAAAAGGATATCAGTGAAATGTTGAAGTACATCAGGTTGTTCTTACAAATTGAGAATACGAAGCATAAATATTTTTATGAAACTAATCTGCTAGAAGTAGAGTACTGTTTTACGTAATCGCTGCGTATCTTTTGAAAACGAAGACCGACCAATATTCAAGTCCGTACCAGCGTTTCTAGAGCAAGTGCTCGTTACAACTATATGATATAATCAACTTAAAGTTAAGTTAAAACATTTTCTATACAAATAAGTGTAAGCTTAGAGTGGGCAGGATTTGAAATCCTGACGAATTCTTACAGGCAAAGTAATTACACCTTGAATGCAAAATGCCCCCAGTGACACGGAGGTATGTCTGTGGACTTACAACGCTAGAAATCGGGTTTCGATGAATGTGGTAGCAGAGCACAGATAGCCCATTGTATAGCTTTGTGCTCGACTTCAAAAACAAACAAACAATGAATGCAGAATATTCCACTCTTCATTAATTTTCGGGAACAAAATTTGTCAGGATTCTTGAACTATTGAAACTGGTTCATAAAGCTCAAAATCTGTTGATTGCCATTTCTTAGTTGAAAGTGTCGGTATAAGTGCTTTTACTTCATCAGTTTTTAACGGTGAAAATATATTATAAAGCTAGAACTTTCCTGAATACCTAGACAGCACGGTGTGCAAGTTGGAAATTTGCTCCTTCGTGACTTTCACTTCTTCCAGAAATTTCGATTAAATGTTCATGAATAAAATACTAAAATGGCATTAAAATTATATTTGTGTTCTTAAAAACTAAACTCGTAGAATTACACAATGCATCTGATGATAAAATGTGTAAACATTTCAGCTTAGAGCATTTGATAAGTGAAAACAAACTGTCTTCTAATATAAAATGAAGTAACCAAATCTAAATTATTTATTGTAAAATGATCCGATAAGAATGTCTAATGTTCACCTAAAGATCCGAGTTTCGAAATGTCATGTTTCTGATCACGATTCACAGCTGTAAGCGCGTTGTAAAATTAAGGTTATTTTGTCATTCGGCTCAAAGAGCTGGATAAATTCCTTGTCTGCGGTAGCTCCTGGTTGACTGCCTTCTCTCTGGTTAGTATTTTAGTATTAGTAAAAGCTATACCTCAATCATTAGGGGTCTCTGACCTAGCTGTTTAGCCCACGTGAGAAAAAAAGATGACGTTCAGGTATAAAATACCCATTCCACTACACTCTCTGATAAATTAGCTCATTTAAGAAAAAAAGGTGACGTTCGTGTATAAAGTACACATTCCGGTACAGTTTCTGAAAAATTAACTCATTAGTTCACATTTCTCCAGTTTAGAGACTAATAGTCTTTTTTATGCTGCTGCGTTTCTGAAAAACGGTTATGATTTTCGGTTCTATTTCAGGTATGTCTGGTTGTATTTGTATTTTATTTTAAGAAACTAACATAAAGACGCTTCAGTCTACTTCTAGAGAAGTCGAAAGCATGTAATTCATTGCATTTCAATAACCTACTTATAGGTACATAAGATTCGCACACATTTTTAAACATAACTAACGCCAGTTTTCACACAGCACGCTGTTTTTTAGTGTAAATTCCATATTTTGCTACATCAAAACTGTAACAAACCATATGTAGGTTCCACAATGAAGAACAAAATATCCATTATACAAGGTTTGGTGTGATTTATTGGTTAACGTGTCACGTTGTAAATTTGAGAGTTCAAAGTTCGCGTCTCGTTGTCGTTATATAAGAAAGAAAGTCAAATTTCACTTTTCATTTAGGGCATCCCAAGAGTTGGCGGCAATTCTGCTGACTAGTTGTCTCCCTTCTGGTCTATCAGTTCAAGATTAGGGACGGCTAGTCCAGATAGGCCTTGTGTGTAGCTTTGCACTAATTTCCTAAAGAAACAAACATTATACAGTAATCGTCTTAAAAATCATTTGTAATAGACATTATGATCCACGTGATTTATTCCAACGTGGAACATGTTTGCATTATAAAGTTAAATTGACTTAAAATAGATATTATCTAATATATATAAAGGTAAGTTTGTGTCTGTTTGTTCGCATGTTTCAGCCACCTATTCCTTATACGTTTCCACATTTCTTTGATCAATCAGCACCCAACTTGACATAGTGATACAGGATGACATGAGGAAAATCATGAGGGGGGATTGGACCCTCATCTAATTTCATGGTGATAGAATTCTTGAAAGCAGCATGTGTTTCTTTTCTGTATTTCCCCCCAGTGGCACAGTGGTATGTCTGCGGACTTACAACTCTAGAAACCGGGTTTCGATACCCGTGGTGGGCAGAGCACAGATAGCTCTTGTGTAGCATTGTGCATAACAAAAAAAAACATCTTTTCAGTATTGGTTCCTTGATGTGTTCTTATTGCACTTTTAATGTTTATTAAAAAAATAGAAGCATAATTTACTATCCTTTGTTACAAACGAGTTTTTATTTCACCTGTCCAACGGACGTGTATGTACTTCAGCTAGTTTATAATAAATAAATACATTAATAATAATACATAGATAAGTAAATTAGGTAGCGGTGATAACTTGGGATAATGAAAAGAACTGCTTTGGTAGAAACAGTTTTTAAAAATTTGTGTACGAGAGAAGGAAGACCGTAAACTGTTACTATAATCTGTGTCCACACTACAATACCTTCCATTATTAAAAATTTTGAATAGTTCATTGCTTTGTTGGAAATTATTGTTATCTATCATTCCCTGAGCCTCTCTTGTTTTCTCTCAGATCAAAAATTGTGTTATTAATCTATGTTTGGCGAAAAAAAGTGTTGAAGTTTAGCAAGATAATATAGCCTAACTGCTACACGAACACACCAGCCCACAGTACTAGCTGAAGACTCGCTGTAAGTAGTGTGAAGCTCTAGTGTGACGTCTTATTTCGATCGCCTGAGAGCCACGAAAAGTACGCCTTTGATGCCCAATGGCGAGGCTGGACTTTCACGCTTGCTGTAAAGCAGTGCAAGACATTGTAACTGTCATATGGGAAAAATGCTTTATTGGCTCTTCCCATGAGAATTGTGTGTCGACTCAACATCCCATAGGAAATCTTCATCTCAACGGGTTGATGACTTACAAACCAGATCCCTGTTTCATCTCATTACGAAGAGAAAATGATGGGCACCTCTCTTCTCAACCACGATAGACATCTTTATTCTGAACCTAAAGTACTAATAGTAATTGAAGCTAGCGGTATAAACATTCAAATACTATCCGCCCTTGTTTAACTCTGACCATCGGTTTTGAAATGGTTATCGACGGAAGTACAAATTAATAATTTATATGCATTTATTATTATTTGTACTTTTTCAATAATATGATTTTAAATCATAGTTCCCTGCTAATCAGTAAAAATATATCTGTAATTCATTACGCTATGCATAATTGGTCTAAAATGAAATCCTCAGAGCTTTTTCGTCCGTCATGTTAAGCGGATGATTTCCGCAGAATATAGTTAAATAATGAAAGAACAACCCTCTTGGGGAAGTTTTGAAACAAAAAAAAGTATATTAAGAATAAAAAAGGGGTTGGATATTATTTGTTTTCGCAATCAGAGCCATAATCGTTTTGATGGTGACTTTACATTTTATCTGATAAATATGCAGGAATTAACAGAGTATTTCAAAATTGAAAAGACGTCCATACAAAATAAATGCAGCTTAATTATTATCAAAAACGTATGACAAGCAAAGCACAATTGAAGTTTTTCTAAACAGTTGCCAAATATATGAGACCCTTCGAGGTAAGAAACGGGTCTTAAGATTTTCATATATATATACCAGAAGAACTATTTGCATCATCAATTTTCAGTGACCCATGGCTAATATTACAAGCTCACTGTTTTAATGGTCAATTTATCAATTCCACATTGATACGCTTAGAAACGATGCCAACAACAGAAACCACCTACAGAGAGAATGAATTATATGGCTTTCTTCCTCCTTTAGTTTTATATATTGTTATCGATGAAATAGTAGATACATCGTGAGCTTAACTGACCTTTTATTGGTTGAGAAGAAGGTGGTTGTCTAGTTTTAAAACAGCAGCTGAAACACAAACATAGTCATCGGATGAATGGAGGGAGGAGGTGGAAAAAGTTTTCTATCAGTTGTCCTATGAAGAAGTGTCGAGATGATGACCTTTGAGTAAGACGTTCCACTTCTTACCACATTGAGGAGATAACGAAAATACGCGTTATGCTTTAGTGTGACTTCTTTGATTAACTTAGTTCGGTAAAGTTTTTAATAACTCGCATTTGAAGAACATTATCTTGTTTCACATAAATCCCGTGTTGTGACTCAATTTAATCCTTAAAAACGAGATATCTTCTGTAAAATAGGTTCAGAAAAATAATGATAACAATAATTACCTTCTTTGTTCTAACACACACACCTGTTCAATTCAAATGAATTTTAGGTAATATATAAAGATCAATTAATGCATGTTATTGAACGCCAAGTGCAAAATGCCCAAATAGTTGATTACTAACAAGTTATTATGTTTTCTAGGCCTTCTAAAACAGAGATATCTGGAGTGTAGACTATCAAAGTTTGGTTAAATAGATTCCACGTGTTATATTTTACAAAGCATCTAATACATAAAAGCCTGGAGTTTTTTTGTAAGTTCGCTAATACAGATATTCCCGTTGAAATATTCTATATGGAACGAAAATATATATATATCTGTGGTATTATATTGTACGAGGTTTCCAACAACGTTATATATCATAAGGATCGTAAAGGCGAGATACTTGGTATTATATTCCATATGACTTTCTACACAAAAGTTCTATGTATAAAATATCTAAATATTCATGATGGTGTGTGTTCTTGAAGCTCGTGCTTAGTATTTCAGACCAAATTTAAAATTGTTCTAAAACATCGTAGTGGTAACTTGGTGTCCTTAACTTACTTCACCTATTTGTGGCTTTTCAAATAGAAACAACTTTTTTGAACATTTAATGGTTTTATGTACCTCAGTAAAATGCAAAGTCAGTATCAAATAGATGGTAAGTTTTGAATGGCAAACACTGACGTCAGCACAGCCTAGGAAGGTTGCAGAAAACAACTTAAATGTAATAATTTATACTGAAGTTACTGTAGTTTTATATTATCTCAGAACATCTATTAGCATTAGCAGCATTTTTTGTTTACATTTTATGGATATCCAAATAAATCCTGTCTTACCTCTAAAGCAAAATATAGTTATTGTCTCAAAAACAATTACTATATCTGTTCGACATTGTCCCTGGAGTATTGAAGACGAACGTTAAGTTTAATGTCATCGGGTTTGATCAGAAAAGCTTCCTTTTCAAAATTCTTTACAGTATTGTCTGTTCGACACGGATATGTTACGACAATTTCAAGCATTGTGAAGTAATTTCAGCTTGGTATATAATTTAAACAAAAATGTATTTTATTTCAACATATTTTCACTAGGAAAAACCAAGTAGCTATATTTTCACACTAAGCCTCGTTGCGACCACATGGGAACATATGGTACACGTTTTAAGGTGTTGAGAATGGATTTATGGGAAATCACGAACCTGTAATCTTTCTTGACAATTATTTTTCATTTGTCAGAAAGCACAAAGTTACACAATGGGCTATCTCTGTTTTGCTCATCGCGAGTATCGAAACCCTAATTTAGTGTTATAAACCCTCAGACTTACCATTGAGCCACCGGGGCTTTAATGACAAAGTAAGATAACTACTCGACTACGCATCAGAATGTTTCACACTTGGAAATAAGCTGGAGCTATCTATTCTGGAATCTTTATTGACAAAGCAAGATAACTACTTGGCTACGCATGAATGTGTTTAACACTTAGAAGAAACTTAAATTAGTTGTTCCAGAATCTCTGTTGATAAAGTAAGATAACTACTTCGCTACGTATCGGATTGTTTAACACTGAAAACAAACTGGAATTAGTTGTACAAATGTGGAGTAAGCATGAAAAAGTAATCCCACTAATTGTAGCATCAAACTAAGATAATTGTGTGCGTGTAGTGTAAACAAAATTTTTGTAAATATTCAGATATATCTCATTAGTGAAGCTATTGTAATAATCCTCAGTTTTTGTCTGTTCTTAAAATACACGCACACCTTACTATCTAAATTCGCAAGCGCATGCACTTCATATCAACGGATGTAAATATACTTTAGTAGACATTTTGTACAACAGCATATTAAAAGCTTATCAAAGTTTTTCAAAAGGTCTAACGTTAAGTCGTAAAATAACTTTGTAAGCTTATTTATTCATAGTAGTAAGTACGGTAAAGTTTAGCCCTCACAAAACCAAAGCAAAAAACTTACACAATCTACAATGTTAATTTTATCTCTTTATTGAATATAAGCAGTGCTTAATAAAGGCTCTAATGTTAGACCTAAGACAAGTGGACTTGTAGATTTTGGTGTCTGCGATTAGATTACTTTTGAATTATTCTAAGAATCCTATATTTAAAGAAGTACTGTTTCAATAAAGATACTAGTTTCACCACAAATGTTTCGCGGGTCTCTATTTAGCAAAAAAGCTATAATTGTGACTGAAGTGCTTTCCTAGTTTTGAGGACTGTACGCTAGATTTTCTAGTTTGAAGACACCGGGTCCTGTCTTAAAATATTTTGTTAATCCCCACATTAATGCGTAGTTTAGAAACATTGCGGTCAACAACAACAACAAAACTCTAAGTATTTAGACCCCACATTAATGCCTAGTTTAAAAACATTGCGCTCAACAACAACAACAAGTATTTTATCCCCACATGAATGCCTAGTTTAAAAACATTGCGGTCAACAACAACAACAAAACTCTAAGTATCTAAAATACAATTTTGGCTTTACAATAGAAAATGGTTGCTTTACTGTATGTATGACATAGTGTCACGTGGTATAAGAAATAGTTTAGAAATCAGTGAGGTACTTACTATTCGTGTTATATCAACGCTGGATCGGAACTCGTGAGCGATATTAAGCAAGAATATAGTTCCATCCGATCAAAGACAAATATTTGTTTTTAGTACAGTACATAAGATCATTTTCCATATCTGCACTTTCAGCTGGTTTGCCACAATACCACTAGAAAACTAACAAACTTCTGTAAAATGAATAGAAACGGTACTGTCATATAAAATATTTTATATTTCATATGAAAGCCAGCACGTCTTTACAAAAGCTGTGTCACAAAATTCTGAATATCTGTGTGTTTCTCTAATAATCTTCTTTCAATAATGTTGAGTAACTAAAGCAATACGAGTGTTTTTGCTGATATCATTACGTATGTACGTTATCAATGCTTTTCCTCAACGTGATGGCCTCATAAGACACGGCATTCTGGGTCCAGCTTGGTATATTGTGCCGATAATAAAAATCGTAGTACCGCTTGGTTTTGTGTCGATAATAAAACGGCATCCTGAAATGCCAACGCTAAAAACCACCTCAGTCGTCTTCACGACATATCTCCGACCAGCAAAAAATAAAATAAAATAGAACAGTGTATGTGCGACGCAGTTTTATTGGCACACATGTCTTAAATGTGCTTTTTTTCTTTTTTTTCAGTAGTAAGGTATTCTAGCTTTTTAGACATTTTGTGAAAATATGTCTCTTTCAAAGATATTAAAATTTATTAGACGTTACAAAGATGCTTCTTATGAAATGATATGCTTGTGTCATGCATAAGTTAACTATAACTAAAGTCTAAGTTCTAAAGAATTATACCCCAACTGACCATCAACGTTTCCACAAAATGTTGTCTTAGTTTAAGCAACAAAGAAAAAAATTATTTTGAACGTAGATGTTTAAAGATATGAAAGTTTAAAGAAACTGGCATTTATGGATGAAATAACACCTAGAGGTAAAAAACTAAATAATTCCAGAGTTAAAATTTTTTGAGACTTTAAACTATATTATCTATATAAGTTATAATATAAAACAACAGCATGCTGAATTTCCTGGTAATCATGATATATATAGTTACAATAAGTCAGTCATTTCTGCTATTCCACGTGTTCTTTAGTTTGAACATGTGTTTAGTTTGTTCTTTGGTTTTACGTTTAACACTTGAACAAGTGTTTACTTTGTTCTTTGTTTTAATATTAACATTTGAACAAATATTTCGTCAGTTCATTTGTTTTATTTTAATATGTGAACGAATATTCTGGCCCCGGCATGGCCAGATGGTTAGGAAGCTCGACTCGCATTCTGTCACACCAAACATGCTTGCCCTTTCAGCCGTGGCGGCGTTATAATGCGACGGTCAATCCCACTATTCGTTGGTAAAAGAGTATCCCAAGAGTTGGCGGTGGGTGGTGATAACTAGCTGCATTCCATCTAGTCTTACACTGCTAAATTAGGGACGGCTATTTCAGATATCCCTCGTTTATCTTTGCGCGAAATTCATAATAAACCACAAATAATTTATTTTTGGTTTAATTCTTAACGTTTGAACAAGTGTTTAGTTTGTTTTGTGGGGTGACTTGAACAAAAGCTTAGTTTATTCACTGAAAGCAAATATCGCCATAAATTTCCTATCTTTTACAAATACCTTGACTTATATTTGAACATTAAGTTATGAATGATCTTTATACACTCTGAAGTCGTTTGTAGTGAAATGGTAAAACATTGCTTTCACAAAATCTTTATGACATGAACATTTCTTTCAGTTTATTTTCATGCAAATGAATCCATATGGAACTAATAATTGGTATAATAAGATTTTTATAGGGTCCATCTTTAACTCGAGTAGAAAAAACGTAAACGTATATACAATTCTTATAAGAACAAAAGCTTCAATTCGTGTAACCTTGATTATCTGCTTCCTACAACGCAAATGAGAAAATATTTAATCAAATCATTGTATGATGCCCATAACATTAGATATATCTGTGCAAAATAGTATTTCAAGCTCGTTTAAATAAGAAACCAAGAACAAATCTTGTTTTGTGTTCCATTAATTATACAAAGAAATTTGAGCTCAAGTAGTCTATTTGAACGTCGTAGTGTTTTAGACCGCCTCGTCAGGTGGACGCTGTTTAGATATATATATATATATATATAGTGAGGCAAACGTAGAACTGGTACAGTGGGCACTAATGGGAATATTATGAAAACAACTGAACTTAATAATGCTTTTTTAGAGTAATAGTTATAACTAAATAATGTTTTTTGCCCCACACTATAGTCTGTTTATTACGTTACATGACTGTACTCCATAAAAAGTTCCAAAAATGACGCACAACGTTAACTCAGAAACATTGGTTTTATGTATCAGTATAAATGTTATATCAATAATAAGGTAATGGGTTCAAAATGGGAATTATAATGGTGGTATAGTTTAAAAGAATAATAATGTGATATTCAATGTAGCATGTTTCTGACTATCCTTCAGGCGAGAGAAAATGGTGTGTTTAATAGGCTTATATGTTTTCAGCTAAATCGCCATTTTGCGTCTGGCCCGAGTTAACGATTTCTTGAAGCGTTAAGAAAAAAAAGATAAATTTCTTCAACTACGTGGATATTTGCAGATAGAGGTAATTGTCCTAACGGACGTTCACAGTGTCGTGTATTATTCTCGTTATTTACTCATTCCACAAGTTACGAAAGAAACTAGTATAATATAACTGAAAGAACCTCAAACTTCTGTGAAACTAATAGAATAGCGTTCGTTTCAACGGTTGAAATAAACCTAATAATTAAACTATTTGCCAGCAATTCTCGTTCTGGTGGTGAAAATCAATATTTACACATATATACATACCAACGAAAGTGATTAAATTACATTCTATTAGTCCTTGTTACGGGATGGAATGTACCAGTTATATCTCTGGTAAAATTGTATGAAATTTATTAGAAGCCTTTGGTATACCTGGCATAATTACATGTTATATATCTGGGTTTACTTTTATTTTGGTATGTCCAAGTAGCCCAATAGACTAAATGGACATATTATGTTTTATTCCAGAATGTTATAGTAGTAGTAAGAAGCTAGAGATAAAATACAATAGAAAGCAGGTAGGCGTGGTAGTGCAACAAACACATCATAGTAAATGTGGTATCTTGTGAAAGAACTTCTTCAATGCAGAAAATACATCAAAACACGACTCAGAAGCACATTTTCTCAAGACCACTTAGTTACATTGTGTTGGTAGCAGTGAAGAGGAAAATCTCGTCAACAATAAAATTACAGACATAGTAGCCAGTCTCTCGATTGTTTCATCTTAATTCTATGAAAGTATCTCTATTTTCTGTTTGAGAATAATTGCTCATTGGTGTATTACAAGCATACAGCTAATGATATTAAGCAGTAGGAAGTTTCTATTATCCATGTGCTGTTTTTCTAGTATAAAACTAATCTCTTTGATAGAACATGCCAAACATACTTCCAGCAATGCCATTTAAGAAGAAAATCATTTAACCAGTCGTAAAAATACATTTAGAAAGGAGAAAAAATCGAAAATGTTCCTAAGTGAGTCCAACGAACTTTCGAGCCAGAGTCCTTTGTTTGTTTTGTCTCAGCCTCCATCACAATGCCTATCCGTCCATGGTTGTGTGCCACCATCACACTGCGTAATACTAACAGATCGCGAACGTTGTGTGCCACCACCACCTCCTAACAATATAACAGAACTAGAAGGTTGCGTACCACAATCACATCATCTAACACTTCAATATTGCCTACCACCATCACAACACTTAACACTTTAACAGAACTAGAAGGTTGCGTACCACAATCACATCATCTAACACTTCAATATTGCCTACCACCATCACAACACTTAACACTTTAACAGAACTAGAAGGTTGCGTACCACAATCACACCACTTAACACTTTTAACAAAGCCAGAATGTTGTGTCTACCGACTATCGAAGCGCCTAACACTTTAAAAGAGTGAAATTTTGAGTATCACAGTCTAATGTTATAACACATTGAGAACGTTATATACCACAATCACAACACTTAAAACTTTTAACAGAGCCATGTTGTGTATCATCGCCATTTATGTAAAACCCGCAGACATCATACAGAGCTATTAAAATAAGTAGTTGAGAAGCTCTGGAAAATGAAGTTCCCATTGCCAAGGATTTAACGGCTCTATAGTTCAAATAAATCGATCAACCGTGGTCCACTTTTTCAAATAAATCAGTCAATCGTGGTCCACCAAATTTTATAACAAACAGCAAGAAGAATGTTCTGTTCGTAGACCATTTATATTTGATCTTTAAGTGTAAAATGATATTAGTACAACCCTAATATCTGAAATGAATACTTGAATTATTTATATACCAATATGGTTCTCAGTTTGTTGTCCGAAACTGTGATGTTCTAAACTCATATTCAGTACTAATGAAGAAAAAATATTGATCTGATAAACTAAACTATTGCACTGCAAGATAAGATAGAGAAGGAGTATGCAATATTTTAGCGTATATGTGTGTGCGTATGTTCTTTTGCAACTATGATTATAATAAAATTAACTGTTTTGTGAAGCTTCCCAACGAGGCAAATCACTACACTACACCAAAAAATTAAATTAACAAATAAAACATTTACTACGTATATATATATATATATATATATATGATGTCACAGCCTGAGTGAAGTAGATTGTTCTATGAAAAGTTTTGTTTCCTGATAAGTCAAGTTAGGTATTAACTGTTTAAATGTTCGTGTTTGTGAGGTAAAATATAATTAGATATTTAACATAAGTAAGTTATACAGTCTAATAACTGAACTGTAATAAATTAGTCTGATTTGAATGAGCAGGATTAACATTACTATTGTCATCCTTGTGGTTAGCTGATTTGGTTTGGAGAAGATATTTAACCTAAGTAAGTTATACAGTCTGATAACTGAACTGTAATAAATTAGTCTGATTTGAATGAGCAGGATTAACATTATTATTGTCATTCTTGTGGTTATCTGATTTGGTTTGAAGAAGATATTTAACCTAAGTAAGTTATACAGTCTGATAATTGAACTATAATAAATTAGTCTGATTTGAATGAGCAGGATTAACATTATTATTGTCATTCATGTGGTTAGCTGATTTGGTTTGGAGAATTACCTTTATGATCGGAATAAATACAAAAGTTACAGTCGTTTTCATACGGTTGTGCTTCTTATATTATACGCAATTAAATGAAACAAAGGTATAGCTGTTTAGAAATCCAAAGATGCAGAGGAATATCAAAAACTTTTGCAACGTATTAACACATTTTAAAGGTAGTATTCATCACTATTGTCTTCTACATACCAGAAATATTAGACACAGCTAGAATTTTGCATACAAATATATTTTCTAAGGTTGTTCTTCGTGTTGTTAAACGTTTTTGTGCAGAAGTTTATATGACAGATAAAATAATAGCCCAAGAGTTGGCGGTGGGTGGTGTTAACTAGTTACCTCTAGCTTATCACTTCAGAATTAGGGACGGAAAGCACAGATTGGCCTTGAGCAAATTTATGCGAAATTCAACAAATAAACCAGTTGGTAATTTTTCTTTATATCTTTAAGCGTGACCGTATTTTGATGATATCTTAGAGTATATAATGTTGTTGTTCTGACTGAATCCATTTTGATCATAATGAAAAAAACGTTTGAATAGAAGCTGTGAAAAGTAAGAGCTTAAGAAAATGTTAAAGTTATGTTGCGGTTTGTTTACATATGGGTACTATTTCATGATATTAGAAAAACGCGTAGGCTTAAAAATCAATTAAAGACAAAAATAAGAAACCCCATGGCTTTCAAAAAGTAAACCTTCCTTCTTCGAGGGCTATCTTTCAAAGGGTAAACTCTTATTCTTCAGGGGCCCGGCATGGCCAGGTGGTTATGGCGCCCCACTCGCAATCTGTTGGTCGCGAGTTCGAATTCCCGTCACACCAAACATGCTCGCCCTTTCAGCCGTGGGGGCGTTATAATGTGACGGTCAATCCCACTATTCGTTGGTAAAAGAGTAGCTCAAGAGTTGGCGGTGGGTGGTGATGACCAGCTGCCTTCCCTCTAGTCTTACACTGCTAAATTAGGTCGGCTAGCGCAGATAGCCCTCGTGTAACTTTGCGTGAAATCCAAAACAAACAAACAAACCTTCTTCAGGGACTATCTTTCGAAAGCGTTCAGGTCACAAGGTTTCCTATTTTTGTCTATAAGTACTATTTTCCATTCATAGATCAGTTTAGCTATTTTGTTTCAGAAAATCAGAGATTTCTTTCAGCAGTTATTTTCGTTACACTGATTTCAAGTTTGAGCTTCAAAAACTAAAAATATTTCAAATAGATTTTAGCCCTAATTTTAGTCAAACACAGAAAAAAAAAGTGAATTCGAAGATTTAAAAATGCTAAAATGTCTTCTATCCGAAAGATTTATCTACTTTAATTCTGTGCCTGTTCATGATAATTTTTTGTAGCGTGTAGAGTGATTAGAACTCAACCAAACTTAGTCTCCTGGGAAAACAAAAAGTAATCCAGTTTATTTTATTCTTGCTGCATCAGCAAGCACAACGTACGGAGGACTCTCATGGTCGTGACAAGGTTAAATTAACTGTCCTTAAAAACTTCGGAACATGAAACACAGGCAACAACGGATACAGACAAAGCACCGCGTTAGATGAGGATAAGTCCAAATCATTGGGTAGGGTATCAACAGACGATAAATTAACTGATAAAATATTTCTAAAGTTGGCACTCATAAAAATTCAAAACATTTTAGACGATTTCCAAGAAAGAGAAAAATAATGTTTCATTACATAAGCTCTCCAACAAAATTTATAATATATTTATCCAAAATGTACAACATAGCAATTTGTAAAATGCACGAAATTGTTTATGTAAGACCAAATACTATGTTACTGCCACCAGATGGCAGCAGTACCGAAATAGTAACCCGAGCAATAGAAGTTATTTATATAATTGTAATTGTAAGAAAGCTCTGTATTTATTTCTATCAATACGCATGCTTTTTGATTGTTAAATATCTTTAGAATTTCAAGTTTTGGATGTTGATCTGTGTTTGTTTCCATTCAATGCTTCTATAAACCAATTTTCTATCTTTCTGTATGAAAGTACATCACAAAAGTCATTTGGTGTATGTTTAGGTACTTCTAATTGTGTTCTGTCCTAAGATAAATGTAAACACTAATGGCGAGTCTCATAACACATTACGTAATTTTTACCTAAACTTAGAAAGTATGTTATTACTTGTTATTAGAATTCTACGTACAACATGAAAGTTTGATACCGAGAATAGAAACAACGTTTTCAAAATTGATCAGATTGTTAGATTTCGTTTACCGCAGGTAAAACATGCACGAAAGCAACGCATACAGTGTTCTTCCCTTCATTAAGACACACGTGATGATTACTAATCCCTGAAGTTGTTATAGTCCAGTTACAGTCACCTTTCGTGGAAGGAAGAGAGTTTCTGAAAAAACAAGCAAACGTTTTTCTTCTCATTGAAACCTCGATAATTAGGTATTTCGAACTCAGACTTTTGAGGTGGATGAGGACAAGGAAAGAGGAGTTCTCGGCTATTGGAAAACAATTAGATGATACGACGACGATTGTTCATCCCACACTGTAGTCATGTTTCCTCTAATAACTTTAATTAGGGAGTATAAACCTTTGAGTACGCTTAGAAATTATTTCAAAGAAAAAAACCTTTGGATTGTTTTAGACTATGCATTGTTACATGTACTAGATAAGGATTATTTGTTTTCTAAACTGGGATTTTAACTTTCTTTTGGTATTTTAGAGACAGTACGAAGAGTTTACTTTGTATAGGCGGAATTTTATAATATTATAAAATGTAATACACCACCCACTTTGTACGTGAAGTGCTTTATCTCTAAACGTTCTCGGCTAGACAAATCCCACAGTTAAGTAAGTCCTGTTAATAACAGGAGATTCGATAAGCAAATTGTGTGCTTTTTAACAGCTATAGATTGTAAGATGAGCTGAACAGTGTTTGAAGAGTTGACTTGTGTTAAACTGTTTACAATGGAATAAGCAGTTACTTTATTTCTCACTGTCTACTTCGCAGACAGGCAACTGAAAATGTACAGAATATCTCTCTGCAACAAACTGAGAAAGTATTCACTACAAATACTCAAACACGGGACGTAACCACAATATGGTACAACCCATTATCTACAGCAACGATGCTTTTTCTTCCAGGACTGGATTTAGACTGCTACGAGACGAAGACTTGAACAAGATTGAAACTGAGCTAACACTAAAACTGAAGTAACCAAACAAAAAAGGAAAAATGTTCTTTCTGGTTTTCTCGATCAGAAAACAAATTTTACAAGATGACCATTCCATATCTACATAGAAATATCGGGTCATCAACCCGAGAAGGTCAACATTTCCAAGTTGCTGTATACTACCGAGAATATTGATATAATTCAGAAAGGTTTAATCACTTACTAATGTAAAACAATTAAAATCTTCAAGCATACCTGACTTTCAATATTACAATTATAAGTTGCAAAGCTATAACAAAGTAGGTAGAATATTAAGAATATATTACTCTACTAGTCATTTTGTACTCAAAATATTTTATTTCTAATCAACGTAGCAATGTACTTCATCTTTAAACAGTGAAATACTTTTTAATAAATAAATAATTAAACTTATAAAACATATATATTTAAACAGTGAAATAATTAAACTTATAAAACATATATCTTTAAACAGTTAAATACTTTTTAATAAATAAATAATTAAACTTATAAAACATATATACCTTTAAGCAGTGAAATACTTTTTAATAAGTAAATAATTAAACTTATAAAACATATATATTTAAACAGTGAAATAATTAAACTTATAAAACATATATCTTTAAACAGTTAAATACTTTTTTAATAAATAAATAATTAAACTTATAAAACATGTATCTTTAAACAGTGAAATACGTTTTAATAAATATATAATTAAACTTATAAAACATACATCTTTAAACAGTGTAATGCTTTTTAATAAATAAATAATTAAACTTATAAAACATATATCTTTAAACTGAAGTATGGTGTACTTTCTATATCCTCAATCACTAAAATTAACAAAATACTTTCCACCTGGAAAATTTAATTATTAAATAATAAAGTCCTGGAAAAAACCTTCATACTTTTTATCATAATAAATTTTTTAAAAAGCCTTAATGTAATAGAATATTTTAAACAGTTTAGATGAATAAATATATAAATTCGTCTTTTATAGGAAAATTTGATCAAACCAAGAAAATGTAAAGCAGCATTGCATACAAACGTGAAGAATTAATATTTAATACGAACTTGAAAGTTTTAAAAATAAATAATCTGACAAAAAAGCGGCATTACTTGGCAAATAGAATAAAACTCTGAAAAAAAAATATATTTTGCACTTTATTGGATCAAATGCTAGCTTTTTAGCAATGATTTAATTATCAAAACTTAATGAAAATCAGAGGGAAAAAAACTGGATCTAGTAAAACATTAACAAAAGACCGAAGAATCCAGTAACCAAGCAGCTTGAACATAATCAAATATATGGAGATGTTGGAAAAAGAAAAAGGTTATATCTGACCTGAATGGCAGCTTAAAAGCGAAAAGAAAATGAAACGTTCACTGTCTTGTAAGGAACAAACACTTGAGTTTATTTTCTAAAACAGTACATTATAGGAAGTGAAAATTCAAAAGTTGCAACTCGAAAATTATAATTCAGAAGAATTTGGTTCTTAGACGACTGTAACTTGTATTCTTTACTTAAACACTTTCACACATCTACCTATGCTTTGTAAGTCATTTGACAAGAAAGTTGGTTATGTGTCCGTACTTAACATTTTTAATCTAAAAACGTCGCTTTCATGACACAGAAAGGTCTAAGCTATTTTTATATATCCGCGGTGTGCAGTTCATAGATAGTCTAATGTATTGCTTTCTGTTCAACAACAAACAAATATTTTGAAATTGAAAAACATTGTTATAGACATATTTACATTAAAAACGTCTGAGAACATTACGTGCAAACACAAGTTAAGTACTTAAGTTCATCAACAAATATTTTTTTCCTTCTAATTATTATTTCTATAGATGTAATTTAATTAAATTTAGTTATATTAGAACTGTACGATATTTTAAATATTCTAACGAATATCGCTATAGGAAAAGTGCGGATTTGTTTGCTTGGGAAAGAAAAAATAAAACAATGTATAACATTGAACCCCAAAACAAAAATTTTCTGTAACCACATAAGTTACTTTTCTTCCTTTTAATTAAAAAAATGTTGTGGTGGTGAGTAACTAGAACCAAGAGAACACCAAAGTCATTGAATTTCACTATTTTTAAATTGCACAATGTTTGGAAAATTCACTTGTTTTTGTTATAGTATCTTGGTAAATATGGACTATCGTTACAATAAAGACATACTTATGTACTAAGATCAATGATCGTACAAGATTTAAACTATGCTTAAGCGTATGTTTTGGTTGGTTTATTAACTCTAACAGTGTGTATAGTTGCAATACAGCAGTCTTAATCATTCTAGAAATATGCTTTTAAGGGGATATACTAGCCCCCCCCCCCTCAGCTCCAATCTCTGACGGAACTGATCACGAAACCACGGACACGGGATATGAACACACTATGAATAGTCATGAAGAATGGTGTGCTTTCGTCTAAAATTTCTTCGTCACAACTGCAAGAAATTCTTATCTTAATTCTCAACGTCACGTTTTCTTTAGTTCCACCAGAGCATTTCCGAACAGATCTGAAATTACTATACCATAAATCTTTCCATGGTCTCTCTTAAACCGGTTTGGAAATATACTTTGTCTTTTGTTTGTAACTAGGGATTATAAAAACTGGAATATGTAGAAGGCCCAAAAATCATTCACCTGGTTTTCGAACTGTCCCACAGGTGCACGTGGTAACGCAATAGTCGCAAAATTCCATAGAGGATATCTAAATATTCTTGCTTGCTTCGCTAGTGTTCAGAAAAACGCAAACCTGTGCGTTGCTGTATACTAGGTTTCAATGTGAAAGTCAAAACTTTTACTATGAAAGAGCTGTCTTTAGTCAAATCATTCTAGCGTTATAAGCCTTCAAATTTACCGCTGAGCCACTGAGGAGGGCGAGTCAGATTGGTAAATAGGAATATGCACCTTTTTTTCAAATTAGATAGTTTATAGAATGTTGCACTTGACCACTATTATCTAAACTCTTACTAGATTTTAACTACAGAAGACGTATCTGTTCAAATATAATACATTGGAAATGTTTACGTCCATACCCATCAGTTTATATGAATGCAATGGAAGTTGAAGCTTCTTTTATTTGTATTTTCTCAAAATTAATGCCCTTTTGCTTTTTTTTTTGTTTTAGATTGTATACGATGTCTTCATTTCCAACATAAAAAAAACATAGAATTGGAACACTAATTTAATACAAAGAGAAAAAAAACATAATATAGAAGTTTAGTGTAAGATCAACATAACATCTTTCTTGCACGTGTTCAGATATTCAACGACACAGTATATGGAAGTTGAAAAGCTAGAGGAAGAAAGGCTGAACAAAACAAAAAGTGGTTGGGGTAATCATGATTAAATGAAATAGTGCTTATTTTGTAATAAGCATTATACGAAGAAGAATCATGATATTACTATAACTTATTTCTTACTAAGGTTGGGGAGACTTATTAAAGCACATGTGATTTGGTAGTAGATTATCAACATATATCGTGGAAGTGTCTTACTGAAGTTTATGTTATTTCAGCCTCTAGGGTCAGGATGAATGTGTAGACACAACCACCACCACAAAGTACTCTCTCTCTCTCTACAAACGAAGCTAAAGAACGGCAGTAGTGAAAAACATAAATTTCATTTTCAACTGGAACGTTAGATGGTATATTGAAGTCCATACGCATCGTTGTAAATGCACGTTTAACAAACTAGTTTCACCTAGTCAGTTCTAATAACTTGTATAACATAGTTGACTGTAGTCGTTTTTTGATAGTAAGTTCAGGGTATTTAGTGATCAAAGAGGGAAGTTTATTTTATGATTAGTGAACAGACAGTAACAATAAGGATTTAAATATTATTAAAGCATGTTAGTTGTGCATATTATAAGTTATAGTGTTGAGATTTTGGTTACACTCATTCTATTGTTCATTGAAACTGGTGTATCATAAGATTTCGTAATGATTGATATTCTAAAAATGTAAACTTTGTTGAAACATTGTCGGCAAACGGAATCTCTGGGATTAGTAAGCTGTTTAAAGTTAAAATGTAGTGAGTCATGTTGGATGAAAATGATGCAAAAGTTGAGTTCGGTGTGTGGTAGATATTGTAGAGTACAAAGAAAGAGATAGTGTAGGTTCCATTTTATAATGTCAGAAATGCTATACGAGAAAAAATGAAAAAAAAATCGCCAGAACCCTTGTTTTTAAATAGAGATTTGCCTCATATAGATTGTGGTTTAAAATTTTGTTGAATAGTCAATATGGTTTCACTAGGAGAAAATCTTACCTTACTAATCTTTTGATATTTTTGAAGAGGTTACTGCTTACGTAGATGAGGGGTACTGGTGTGGATTTGGTGTATCTGGATTTTCAGAAAGCTTTTGACAAAGTGCCACATAAAAAGCTTGTTAAAAAGATTATATCTGTAGGTGTGAGGGATAGGTTGGCTAATTGGATAGAAGAGTGGTTGGATGAAAGAAAGCAGAGTTGTTATAAATGAAATTCTCTCAACCTGGAATAATGTCGCAAGGGGAGCACCTTAAGACTTGCTATTAGAACCTCTGCTCTTTTCGATTTCCATCAGGGAAATGGATGAATAAATAGTCAATAAATTATTCAGATTTGCTGAAGATATTAATATTTTTGGTGTTGCTAGCTGTGGGGAGGATGTAGCTGCTATACAAAAGGATTTGATTATATTATGTGGTGAACTGAGCGATTAAATGGCAAGGTAATAATGCATGTAGGTTATCATAAATTGAATTATGAGTATAATTTTCCTGAGAATAACCTTAACAATGTTGTGAAAGAAAAGGACTATGGTGTTATAGTTGATCAGTCACTTAAGCCATCCAAGCAATGTGTTGTTGCTAGTGGCAGGGCAAATATAATTTTGGGTTGTATCTACAGAAACATTGAATTCCAGTCTAAATAATATATAATGTCATTGTATACGCCATTAGTTAGTTATATTTAGAGTATTGTGTTTAGTGCTAAGCTCTTTATCTTGGAAAGGACATTGAATTGTTGGAAAGAGTTCAGAGAAGGGCTACTAGGATGATACTTGGGATGGAAAGATTGTCATAGGAGAACAGGTTAATACAATTTCTGAAACTGTTTTTTCTTGAAACAAAGAGGAGTTGTGGGGGGGGGGATCTGATTGAGATGCTTTAGACTATTAAGTGAATTAATAGTGTTAATGCATCATCTTTTTTCGTACTTATTAGTAGAACTAGGGGACATAAATATAAATCCTGGTAGGAGAGGAGTCATCTTCAGCTAACACAGCTTTATTTTTGTATCAGAGTGGTTGGTCTTTGGAATGGGTTGCCTTCAGATTTTATGGTTGCAATTGATTTAAGGGAAGGTTTGATAAATATTTGAATGATAAGTATTTTCATTTAAAGTATAATTTAGCAGATGGGACGGCCTAGATGGACCAACAGGCTACTTGTTGTCTAAAGTTATATTATATACGTGTAAAAAAATGCTACTTGGCTGTATTGACTCTTATGGTTTTTGATGTTGGTTACTATCGTGTTCAAAATAAAAGTGCTACTTTGCTGTATTGACTTTTATGTTTTTTATATTGGTTACTATCGTGTTCAAAACAGACGTGCTACTTGGCTGTATTGACTTTTATGGTTTTTGATGTAGGTTACTATCGAGTTCAAAACAGACGTGCTACTTGGCTGTTTTGACTTTTATGGTTTTTGATGTTGGTTACTATCGTGTTCAAAACAGAAGTGCTACTTGGCTCTATTGACTTTTATGGTTTTTGATGTTGGTTACTGTCGTGTTCAAAACAAAAGTGTTAATTGGCTGTATTGGCTGTTATTTTTGGAAAAGAGTGAAACTGCAAAGGCAGAAGCAGCGAAGATAAGAGACAATGTATACAATATTACCAAAAGTATTAGGACGACACATATTTCTTGCTAGTAATGGGTCCGTTGTCACTGAAGTTCGGTGTTTCTAAAGGCAAAATGTTGCGTAAGATTTGTAAAGGTCAGCAGATGCCATAGACAGCTAGTTGAAATCAATATACCAAGAGGAAAGAAGCCCGCAAATCTCCAAAACTGAAATGATATTTGTTATGGCGTATTCCTGGATTAAGAATCACGTTTGTTTGCCCTCGCGATAACAGAAGGTTATGTGAGAGTTACAGTAATAACTGAGACGACACAATTTCTCAAAGGCTTTATGGAATAAAGTTGGCAAGATAACCAACGATAGATTGCAAAGAAAAGAAAGGGATGGCCTGGAAATTGTAAAATAAAGAGGATATTATGTGAATGGAAGCAGCATATGTAGTTGAATAAACAAGTTCATGGACAAAAATAAACACACCCGGATCTACACGATACACGCAAGATGCTAAAAATAAAGAAGAATGAGAAGAGTCGCTTGCAAGTTTATGTTCTAGGTCTAATTAAATTCAGAGTTCCAACCGACTTTGAAAGTGGCGTCACCTTTTCCGGTTGAGCCAGTCACAATCAGGTAAACCAGCGAGACGCCTTTCTTTCCACGTGATTGTCGGATTGGTAAGCCTCACAAGGTGGTCGCCAAAGTCCAATAAACCAATGAGAAGACAGAGACAGTCTGAAACTGTAACAACTAAAAAGAAAAAGAGGGTGACAACAAGCCCCAGGGGTCACCACTGTAAATGGCAATACCAAAACTTTCGGTTTTAAATGCAAGTCAAAGAAATTGTATCACAATTAGTGATATTTCTAATGTGTGGAAAGGTATATAAGCAACTGTAACATTGGCGGTATAGGAGTCTGAAACATTTCAGCTTGACTAATCGCAGCCAAACCTAATATAAGTAGCATAATGAATAATAGAAGACCAGTAGACGTGTTAACGTGAAATATCAGTCTAGCTTCCCAAAATTAACCTGTCATTGTACCACGCAAGTTTTGACATATGTTATCACTGAAAAACATTCATATGATATTAAATCCATCACGTACTATATGTGAAGAGTCCAGTGCATCAGTCCTTGAGCCACTCATCATAGCTATAAATGCAAGTCGTCGTCGATTCTCGAAGAGCTCTGGGAAAAGATACATGGTAAAGAATAAAGGAAAATTAACATGTGCAGCGATGAATCATTGTCTGTGTTTGTCTGTCTTTGGATTGGTCAGGCAACTCAGAATAGTGTGCAAAGCATACTTTGGCATGCAAAGCCTGGGGGGTCTAGGGACATGCCCCCAGGAAAAAGTTTGAAAAATAGGTCCTCTGAGATTTTACTATAATTATTTGAAAGTGTTAACAATTTGCAAGCACTTCTTTATAATTTACAAAAATTGGTGCTCACTGGCACTTATACTTACCATAGTTATACGTAAACACAATCATGTACACTTGTAGATTACACATGTAATATATTATGCATTGTTATACGGATTCATATATACTAATATAAGTCTATCTATTTACCTAGAAACAATTTTTGAACTGCAAGTTAAAGTTTAAAAAGACCTACAGTTACTGTGATAAAATGTTGGTCCGGCTGCTGCCCGGTCTGCCGAACCGGCTCCGGCGCACATGTTTTACATATGACTGTGTTGTCTCAGTTGTGAAGAGTAGTGGACAGAGCTTCAATTATAACTATTTAGTAAAGGGAATTCTGTAAACTGAAAGAAGTGTACACTATACTATTACCCTCATTAATATAAATTTAAAACATAATAACCTCTTTCATTAGTCACAAAATTAAACTTTAACAGTAACTTTATCTAAAACAACCACTTAGAGCAGTGGTTCTCAAACGTTTCAGCCTCGCGTACCACTTTTGGTTAAATTTTTTGAAATTACAAACCCAGGCCTAATTATTAAAAAAAAGATAAAAACCTAGTGACAAAAATTCATATTTTTAAAAACTTATCCATTAATGCGAAGGATGCGATTGTTTTTTCTGGCACGATTAAAGAATATGTGGTACCATTTCTTTCAATGTTAAAGAAAGAAAATACTGACGAGTCTATGCAAGTATAGGGTGAGTCTATAAGTGAGGAGAGTAAGTAGTATGTATATGTACGTGGAAAGCTCAGATATGGCTTATTACATGTTTTATGATTTTTTATGTTAATTGTGTCGTGTACCACCGACATTAGCTCCACGTATCACCAGTGGTATGCCTACCACAGTTTGAGAATCCCTGATTTAGAGAATACTAAAAACCGAACTTAACAGTAGTTGGTGAGGATAATATTTAGAATTGGGAGAAACAGTAGGATTGTAGCTGTACATACTTCCATTGAGCCACGTCAGTCAGTGAAGTCGCTCTCGAGAGTCCCCAGGAAAAGAGGGTAGGACTGAACACAGGTCATGAAGGGTGTAGAGAGATGCCCGGTAAACATTTAGGTAATATTAAACAACTCATCACGATTTTCATTAATGTTTTCTGTAGCCAGTCTTATTATACATATAACACTATACGTTAACCACTAAATTTGACTGTTTTTAAGTTATCAAATTTTAAAGTTAATGTTTTTAAACAAGTAAAAATTGTTCACCACTCTAAAAGTAAAGTAAGAAAAAATCAAAAAGCTTATGAAATTTTTATTAATCAATCTAATCTTATTAGCCAAACCAATAAGAACTATTTAAGTTATATTTTCAAATGTATCAGAAACATAATCGAAAAAAGTAACAACATTAGTAAAAATTCCTATCATAAGCGATATAATCTCAAAAGTTATATTCATAAATGATAAATTATAAAAAAATGGATTTGAAATTAATGACCTTAAAAACGTGAAAAATGTATTTTTACTTTAAAATATCAACCATTGTCAGCGAAAAAAAACAAAAACCACGTATTTTGCTTATTCAATTATCATCCCAAAAAAGGTTGTCAGATACTATTTTCTCTTTTTTTTGTGGAAATTGATTGTATATGCTGAATGTTGTCCAAACTTATAATAAAGGCATTGAAATCTTGGATAGGCCCGGCATGGCCAGGTGGTTAGGGCGCTCGACTCGCAATCTGAGGGTCGTGGGTTCGAATCCCCGTTACACCAAACATGCTCGCCCTTTCAGCCGTGGGGGCGTTATAATGTGACGGTCAATCCCACTATTCGTTGGTAAAAGAGTAGCCCAAG
>NW_013666023.1:183712-189874 GCF_000517525.1 Limulus polyphemus | reverse complement strand
ACCGAACGTACGTAGGTCGGGTGGGGTGGGTGGTAGGTGTAAGACGACTAGTCCTTCCTCCGTGTCGTTCGTTGTCGCGAATACACTAAAAAAAAAAAAAAAAAAAAAATTTGCCACTTTCAAGTTTCGTACGTTACTATAAACTGATTGTTTTTATGGATCATTTTGTTATATGAATGATGTTTTGCTCCAGAGGCGTCACTAGACACCGTCGCACTAGGACCGTGCTCTGATTCTAGTTGACAGTACCCCGAATCTACAGTTGGTGTCTTGAAAAATCAGAATAGAAAACCATGATCGATATCGGACTGAAATGTCGAAAACCTCTCGCTAATGGGCCCAAACCCCGAATCTTTGAAGCACCTAGCGACGCCACTGTTTTGCTCTATAGAACAAAGCACTAAACGTATTTTATATCCATCTTATGTGACACGTCGTGTTCAGTCTTTTAGGTTTTTCCAACTTGGTATAACATAGCATCAGAAATGCAATCGTTGATAGATTTCTCAGACAGAAAATATCAGTATTTGTGATTTGACTTTATTGTTGTTTCGTCGTTAAAATGATTTTTATCTGAGACGATTATTTAAAATTCATGTTATATTATTATGACTGTTTCCTATTTTCATCACTGATCTTTCGGTCACTTACAGAGAACCACATCGGCCGCTAGACCACAGTTTCATTGGACGCTCAGCTCACGACCGCCTTAGGACCACAATTTGCATGCCTGCCAAGAGTGCGCGTGCGCACTGGCGGCGGGAACGCGAGCCGTCGTGCCAGACGCTAGCGTGCCACAAACTGGGAAAGATGGAACACTGTGTGGTGGGTGTAGTGTCGGCTGTTGCCTGGTTACTGCATTGGAACACGTTATCTGCAGACTTCGCCTATGATGACAGGTGAGAGGAGTTATTCTACTTAGATTTTTAAATACTCTCGAGTATTGTTTACCCGTAAAAGAACGAGGGGATTAACCTATTTCACACTATTAATCCCGAACTCTAAAACCTGCGATAGGGTTAGCGGCTTATTGTGAGTCTTCACCTTGCCGAGCAAGGAAGGCGCCAAGGGCAGACGCTCAGCCTAAAAACAAAACAGGGTTATAAATTTAATGCTTAGAATGAACCAAGAAGCTATGAATAAACCTTTAATGTTGTGCATCTCATTGAAAGAACACCAAGTGTGAAGTTCCTCAAACGAATATTGTTAAAAATCCAAACAATGAGCTCAAACATTTAGGAAGCAAGAAGGTAACCCTCGGTCTAGGTCGAGCTATAGGCCTCAGGCCTAGTTGTGGTGATTACTCACCTGTTAGACCCGGTCGCTCGGAGGCCACGTCGGCTTGTCTCCTTGGGTCGGGAGCCTCGGTTTATGATGTGTTTAGGACCTATCAGTGTCAGGTTTTTCTGCAGTTGATGTGAAATGATGGGATTCTGAAAAAACACTGAAAGTTTTGAATGACAAACACGTAAATTTATGACAACTTATAAAATGTTTAATATTTTCAAAACAATAGTACCTTATATTTTACTGCTCTTTCTTTGCACATGTAATTGATAATTATTTTTTACTTTTATTACTTGAAACACTAATTTTATAAAGTTATATCAAATTATATGATATGCCCCGAAAACAATAAATTTAATATGGATCTTAAAATCTTGTAAAAGAACCATTCAGCTTCGAACATAAATATAATCTGAATTACCTTCTAAGCTTTATTAAAAAGCAGCAGTTGGAGTGACATTTAAACTACTTTCTAATTAACTTTTTAAGAACAGTTGGAGAAAATGCATTGTGTGTGAAAACTAGCATGAAAGTGTAAAAAATCCCACGTTTACAGCCCCGCAGTGATTCAGTGGTAAGTCTGAAGGCTTATAACTTTAAAAACCGAGCTTCGATACCCGTGGTGAGCACAGTACGAATAGCACATTGTGTAGTATTTTGCTTGATAACAAACAAAAAATCCACGTTTACATTGAGCAGTATTCCCTCAATTTACGAGGGAAGTTCGAGTACGCCACCTGGTTACTAGAAACAGTTTTATCAGTTAAAAGAAATGACAACTAAGGTATATTATAAAACCAGAATTAGGGGCTCAAATATGCAGAAACACTGACATATTGTTTAGAAATTTATATTGGTATCCAATGTAAAATGTAATTTCACTGCCATAGTAATGTAAAAAACATGTATTAAAAAATACTTTTCACACATTTTTATAAGCTATGATAGCATAATTGATCAAATTAATATGAGCACCATGTGTTACAGTTAAACTAATTATAATTATGGCTTGAAAAGAAAAATTTGACAAGTTAATATGTGAATGAAGAAACACTTCTTTAACAAGAGGTGCCCCCCCCCAGTGGCACAGCGGTATGTCTGCGGACTTATAAGACTAAAAACCGGGTTTCGATACCCGTGGTGGGCAGAGCACTGATAGCCCATTGTGTAGCTTTGTGCTTAATTACAAACAAACAAACAATAACAAAAGGTTTTCATCAAGAAAGTTACATATTTTGTGTAAGAAAGCTCCAGAAACTGATAATGCAGTCTCAGACGCCAGAGAAGTTCAGCATAAATGTGTGCTTGGCAGAATTGTTGATTAGATATTTAAATGCCAAAATATCAACAGTACCATAAAAAGTCAAATTTAGTAGGTTAGCTAAATGACAATTACTTTTTTATTTAGAACAAAGCATCTTAATTTTTATTTACTTCTAAAATTTAACACATCTTTCTGTTTGAGTGGTCTTTTTTTTTATTTCTTTCGTTGGGTTTGTGCCGAAGCGCAGCAAATGTTATATGAAACTTTACTAAAACCCGCAAGGACCCCAGTTGAAAGCATAAAAAAAAACAAAAAAACATTTAAAACTGGTTAGCGATTTTCTCCACAATACACGCTGTAAATGTTTGACATGGAAACATTTCATATTACGGTAAAGCAGATGTACAATGTGGTTTATTTTGTGTATCGCTTGTAGTTCCTCAATACGGAGTATTACTGTCAACAACTATTGGTACGAGATTCAAATAAAGTTGCTTTGTCGTTCTATATGGGCAAGATTACAGAACGATAACTAACAAAAAATCAAATCGTACGCACTAAAAGATTGGTACGGTTAGTGACAGCATATACATCATCAAATAACTCTGTCATCTCTCACATACATTTGTTCAACACACTGCCTTGAAAACATAAATATACCAGTCTTGGTTTGCTCTCCAGTCCTTTTCTTCCATACGGGACTGCAAGTATCTTTGTGAGGCGTTCTAGAAACCCGTGAATAATTCGCAGCTTGTTTTTTACTTCTGTTAAAGTACGATTAGAATTAAACATTTTTTAAGAGGATTAAACTCATAAATTTATTGCTATCCAGATGTGTTGCTAGAAACTTTTGAATTAACTTTGTGGTGTTTACGACGAGACAAAGAGCAAGAAGGTACAACACGGGTTGGTTTACTTCAAAACAATGCGATACTCAGTTCGTGTGGAGCTATTGACAGACAAATGAGTTTATTCACATTCTCTTCTCGTGACTTTTTTCCCTTGATGCACATTTCATTGTGTATAGTAGTTTGTCCAGAACGAGGCTAACGACACTCATGTACAGTCATTAATTACTATACACACATATATTAGGTTACTCAATTGTGTTTTTCCTTTACAAAATGCATAAAAAATTTATGTGAGGCAGAACTAGTGGTACTTTGTGTTCTTAAAAATGATAGTAATATAGTGTCTTTACCCTCTAAAACTTGGGAATAAACATAAAAAAAGTTGTTTGTATTCCAGAAAACAGTTTTTATATTTATATATATAGTTAATACACAGAAGTTTATATTTCTAAGCAATACATTCATCCATATTAAGGCGTCATTGAAAGATGTGTTATTTCATATTGTCAGTAATACATGTGGCTTACGGTTTGATTAACACAAATACATGAGTAATTCTAGTAAACTTGTACGGGTGATAGAATTGTTTTGATTACACTGTTTGTTTGTAGTTATGCACAAAGCTATACAATGGGCTATCTGTGTTCTGCCCACCACGGGTATCGAAACCCGGTTTCCAGCGTTGTAAGTCTGCAGACATACCGCTGTGCCACTGGGGGGGGGGGGGGGGCTGATTACACTGAACGATACAAACTATCTGTATGATTCTCTCTTAAACCCTTCTTAGAAATATACTGTAATTATTTTGTACTGTACTCCTAAAACTCCTAGCTAGCTGAGAGAACAATGTGCTTTTTCTTTTCCGTGGATTCTATTGCTGATACTCCTTAGCTTACAGATATAATTGTTATTTTACAAACATTAGCAGTACGTTAAAGTTATGTTCTAGTTTCTTAATGACAGCAAGTATTAAAATAAAATATTAAAATCTAACAGAAAAAAAGTTTATACTCAAAGTGTAACTAACACACTCAAATCAACATACACGATCCAAATAATTCAATAATGATATGATTAATGCAGCATTATTTAGTCATTGGTTCAGTATGCATTCTGACTGTGACTTTAAATTGTTAACTAGTATTGTATTATCTAAAACTTAAAAGGGCTCATTGAATCAAAATCGATTTATACTACTTTGGTAGTCATGTATATTCACAAAAAAGGTTAACCTTCAGCTTCAGCAAACCTGGAAGCGCTTGTTCCTGATTGTTGATCGCTGGTTTTCTTAGTTTTATCGTGATAGTTTCCAGAACACATAAGTCTCCTTCTGTGATCTGAGAAATATCTTGAAGTGTTGGGTGTTCGATGGGCTGTCGATACAGTTCAGTAGGTGTTTTTCTGTATCTGTGGGGTTTACAGTGACTGTCGACGAAGAAAAGGCCACTGTACAGAAGTGCTCGAGCTTTTTGGTTGTTTTCTTGGACTCTTTTTAATCATTTAATTCAAAATTACAAAGAATAAAAATTATTTCTAAAAGAGTTAGAGATCTTGAATAATTAAATCATAATATATTGGATTATTCAATAAAAATAATGAGGATTTTTTGATCGATTCAAAATCGTGACGTAAATCGTTTTTGACCTCCATTGAGTCAGCTTTTTGTGAAAAAGTAGTGCAGGCTGGTAAAACGTTTACACTTAATCCGGTCAGAAATTCTGAAGATTGTTACTTTCTCCCAGTTTATACAAATATAATCAAAAACAAAACCTTAGGTGCTGACCAAGAAAAAAAAAAAGATTTAGCGTGTGACTTTAGTGTAATTTATTATTTAGCCCGGCCACATTTTTTGTTAAACTTGGGCATGATGATGTGTAAAATAAAATACGCAGCCTAGCTAACTAATGAATGAGTATTTGTAAAATTATTTCAATGCTATAAGTATAGCTACCAGTTTGGCCGCCAATTTTGATTTCATTCCTTTATGTCGCACGCTGAATAATTTTTTCGCCACGCCCTTTTTTTCACACCTAAGGTGTATTTGATTAGATATTACGACTTTTTGTTAATATACACCAACAAATTACACCAAGTAATTTGTAACACTCGAGAGTAACCAACATTAGCTTTAGGATCGCAACCATATTATTCGGAACAGACCTTTACTTTACAGAACCAACCAAATTCTTTAGAATATATGTGGATAGTTTTTCCTCTCTAAAACAGTGTTAACAGCTAGCTTCCTTTATACTAACGCCATGGAATTTAGATTAACAGTTTCTTGTCATCACCCCCATGTAATCGGTACAGCCATATCAAGCATCATTATTTATTCTAATTGCTTAAGCTAGTATTACGTGATGCTAAACGCTCTCTAATTAAGATAATTTCATAAAAGTTAGCAAATTTGTGCCTAAAATCGGCAATGAATAATAACCATCCATCCGTATGATTCGTTTGAAAACTTGAGCTAGAAACTACTAATTGAGTTTGCTTGGCCTAACCAGGCGTGCGCAAAAATTGTCGTTAAATTTGAGCAGCTTTTGTTGAATAATTTTGCACACGTGACTTATATTTATACCAAATGAGACTCCCAATTGTAGTTTGTAAAGATCTATCAGTGTACCAAGTTTGAAAAGAAAATCCATGAAAATATGTTTTTCTATCAAATAACATTTCTGCACTTTTGGTGCGAAGAAAAAAAAAGGGGAAAAAACTCAAACAAAATTGGAGATGTTATATCTCTGGTATTTCTTAATG
>NW_013666023.1:168721-183702 GCF_000517525.1 Limulus polyphemus | reverse complement strand
ATGTGAAGTAAGAGTCCAGTAGAGTACACCCACTGAAAGTATGTGATAGTTTGGATTACCACAGTCCAAGCCACAGAAGGTGGAAATTCGCTAAACTATCAATCCTGTTAATAAAACAGTGTCTTGAAGGTTGTTTTATTGTCCGCAAGACCGTGTGTCTTGATATATAAGGTTAGGCGGGTGACATTTCCAGTTGTTCAAAAAAATTATTGTCATTGGCTCCACACCTTTAGGATATCTATATATATTCGGAATGTTTGAGAATTTATTGTTTTATACTATGGGTGTTTCCAGCATAAATTAATGCCCGAAAAGCTCATAGTGTTAACTAAAATCTACCCAAAGAAGTGTTTGCATTTGCAAATAAGGGTAACATGATACCCCATGGATGAGTTATTCCTGTTAAATACACGATAGTTCGAAAACTTAATGGTCTAATCGTGTGTTTTTTTTTACGATATATAGTGGCTAAATTGAAGGCTAAATGAAACATCTGTAATGATGGATTAGATTAGCAAGATATCTCATGTTCCGTATAATGTACCATCTGCAGTACAGCATACACCGAGTTTCGTATAGGGCCCAAGTAAAACATTATACAGTGCGAGTGTAATTGCTTCATTAATTGAAATACTTTGAAATTATTTTTTCGAAATAGACATTTGTATATTTTAAACAATCGACATAGGTTTTGTGTTAATTCTAGATAATTCCTCGCGATCTTAGGCATAGGTTAACAAATGAATACGGTTAGTAATGGGAAATTAATATCGCAGTTCTAAGTATAATCATAGTATTGTATAGATGTGTGTATGTGTGTGTGTGCGCGTAATAGAGCGGGTCGCGACACCGTAGTTGTTAAGATACATACACAATGTTTTGTGTTTGAAGAAGTGACACATTTTTTCCACACGTTTTTACAGTCTATGTTTGAAACAAATAAACCAGGTCAACGACGCACTTCAATAATATTTTTAATTCTAATAAAAATAAAGTGTGCAAAATTGCGTGTATAAGGAAGGAGTCTTCATAAAACAGTGTGTCCCTCAATATTCCGACACATTGTGTGAAACATTTACATCTACAAGTTCATAGTATTAATTAATGAAAGAGTTTAAGGTTTTAGTGTAATTCTTTAATGTGACGTATATATATAGTAAATTTAAGACACACATCTGTGATAACATATATAGTATACATACCGTCGTAATTGGCGAGTAACTTGTTGATGTAATTCTGTAATGTACCATTTTGAAATTTTAAGTCCACTGATCCAGTTTGTCCAGTTTTCCATGACAAGGATGCATCTGATGCTTATCAAGAGTTTTAACTAGCTGAATATGTGAAGCACGGAAAACGTGTTAGGGTGAGGTTTGTTTGGTGGGATATATTGCCATAAATTGTTCTTCTTCCAAAATAGGGCATTATATCAAGCTTTGGAGCCGTTTTCCGCACCTTCTGTGCCTCCAAATTAGCCTGAAGGTGTGAAAGTGTTCGACGCCGGTTTGTGGCGCTGTCACAGAAAGATAAGCTTGTATAGGGTTTAGATGACATTTTCTCTGTTTATCTGGCCACAGTATCTTGAGAAAGTGGCAGTCTAAATCAGTAACGAAGAAGAAGAATACTGATGAAACGGTGACACAAAATATTGTCCTGGGTGGGGTTATCAGCTTTCAGATTAACATAGAAAACCAATAACGTTTGGAATTAATGACGTTGAATATAAACTCACTATCATATAAGCCTACATTCATGTACACATTACATCGATATACTTTATATAAATACTTTATACTCTTTAGAAACTTTAATTATGGAGCCACAATGTATCAGAAGGGGTTGGAGTGTTAAATTAAAATGTGAATTAAAAGCGAACTGATAATTAACAGATAATTAATCAGAATATCATATAATGTGGAAGTGTATGTTTTTCACTTACGTTCAAGAAAATGCAAATAACCCTTTTTTTCAACTGACTTATAAATGGAACATTTAGGCAACTTTAAATTTTAGAAAATTATTCAGAGTTTATTAGCGATAATATCGTAGTACGCTGCATCTTTAAAGACTGGTAGTGTGAAAGTTCCCCAAAGAAGGAATCCATCAGATTCCGAACAGTGTGAAGTTAGTATTATTTTAATTTTGTACGTTACTTTATTTTTCAAATCATAACAGTTTATACACGTGGCAAGTTAAGCGAGGCTTCTCAAAGAAAGGAGCCGCTAAATATACAAATTTACGAAAACAAATTTGGTTATTAAAATATTTTGTAAAAGAACAATAACAAAAATCTTAATTTCACTTATTTTTATTTATTCATCGCAAATTACTTTTTTTTTTGTAATTTGCGATGTTTCCCTAAACCTAATACTCAAGATGACACTCTTTGTAAACATTTATTTTTAAAGTTTTTTTTTTAGTTGTTGTTGTGGTGGTGAAAGCGTGTTCTGTAAAGTAAAATACAGTGTTAAATTATATAAAAAACTCGGTGTTTTTTTTGTTTTTGTTTTTTGTTAAAACAAAAATAAAATAAAAAACCAGTGATTTGTAGAAGCCATTTTAACAAATGTTACTTTCTCAAAAGAATGAGACGTGAAAATTCATACATAAACTTGATTCTTTCGTGAAACAAACAAAAAAAAATTCGGATGTAAACGTCCCCCTATCAGGCACTGGCTTTCCTTGTATTACGTAACAGTAAGCACTGAAGGAGAACCTTTTATATTTTTATAAGTGATGTAGACACAATTAAATACGAACTGGTGTTAAATAAAATTCCTCCCAATATAGTTTCTTGAAACATAATATAAACCAGTGGGTATGTAAAATATATCTATAATCAATTAAATGTATCATGTTTGCTCTCCAAACTATGTATAAAAACGTATATACCCAGACGATTACAACCCTTGCCAAGTACCTCTGAGAAATAATTACACAGATTTAAATAAAACTGTTATTACTTCAGGTCTTTCAGACTAACAACATTCGACATTTTGCACACGATTCAGTCCGTAAATATATTGTAATACTTGAAATTCATGGTCAGAATAGCTTATGGAGGTCATCAGATCAGGGTATCTTCATTTATATTACATTGTTAATTTTAATATTTTATAAATCTGATAATCTTATTCCAAATTTGAAATTTTTGTTCATATAATATATTGATGAAAACAAACGTTGAAGAACTTTCCAGACTTCTATAGTATCTATAACTTCCAAGTCTGTTTGTTCTATTGTTGTGCGATTTTATATCTGTATTATAAATCCAAATGTTTCTCACGAACCATGTAGTTTCGCTGTAGTTCACTTTACTTCTCATGATATCGCATTTATGTGTATCATTATAGGTTTTGTACTGGTAAATCACTTTGTATTCAAGAGTCTAAAACTGGGTATTTTTGGTTTCATAACGGCTTAAATGGAATTCTTTGGACTTATTAAATGTATTTTAAATGTAGCTTTCAAACTATAACAGTTATGAAATCTGAGCTTTATTTTAGTTAAAGGGTCAATTGTCAAGGTCTATAAATTATTTCTGGGAGATAATTATTATCGTTATATTAGGCGTAAGTCGGTATGTGATTACACTTTATATAGCTTAACACTAATATTATACCTCAAAAATACACCTTTAATACACAAGCTGCTGAAAATAATTCGAAACAGTTCCGGTTTTCTATATTTACAGATAAATATGAATTCTGTCATATAACTTTAACAATCTTCTAATGTATTTCAGCAATGAATTTATGAGATCGTTTCGAGAGGTTGTATATACGTGTGTTGATAACTTAAACAATGCGTCTCAATCTTGAGTGGCTTTTCCTTTGTACATGTCTGAAAATACGATTTCGTGATAGCTCACGAACTTTATTTTTACCACCAAAGAGGACTCAAATTCTAGCTTATCTACCTTGATAAAAGTTGAGGTTTAGGATTAATAAATTAATGGCTTATATATATATGTGTGTGTACATAATATTATTTTAACGAATAACTAGTGAATTCTTATTTATACAACATAAATGTCTTGTGAATATTTTTTATCGTTTTACTGATTTTGAAAAATTGCGTTTTAATATTGTTTGTTTCGTACCCGATATTTAAAATATAGAAAACGTTTTGTTGGCTATATTCTTATATCGTCATAAAATTGTTATGCTCGAAGAGAAATCTGAATGAAATGAGATTAGAATTGTGATGAACGCCTCTGGGCCTGCCTTATAACACGTTTTAGTGATTAATTGTGCTCAGTTGAGCACAATATACGTAAATGAAAACAGATTAATTATTTTGCAGTGGCCGCACGACAAGCGGATTACCTGCTGATTGTTAAAATGCCGTGTTTTAATATCTTTCTACGTTGACGTTCTCGAATGAAATATCGACGTTTCAGCGGAACACTGTATAAAGACTTCCAGCGAAGCATGGGCATGATCTAGTAATAGCCTTGCTGGTTGGCATGAAAAGGATTTACTTGAAATGCTCAGTATCTAGAAAAGCATTAAAGGAAATCAATAGGATTTGCCAACTTTAAGACACGAAACGCTGTTCACTGTTTTCTGTATAAAAGTGACCTGCTTTCATTCAAACCTTGGCATAGAACTACGATGATCATCCACATGTAACCTGAATGAGTGAACAGCAGATTTCGAGAACATATGACACAATTATAGTATTTAAGTCCTGCATACGCTCGGTAATGTTAGGCTTAGCACCATTTCTCATTTGTGGTTCGGTACTTCTGTGATCAAGTTAAGTTCACGTGAGTGGGTTTCAACTGATCTTTCTCGATGTTAGGAAATCTAGTCCAATTCGAACACTTGAATTTCTTATCTTGTTTGTTGTCGTAGACCAACTAAAATTCGTCTGAAGGTAAATCATAGGCACCTTCCAAAGTCCGTTTCTCTTATGTCTGTGTTTTGTTGTTGTACACAAACTAAAATTCGCATGAAGATGAATCATAGAAGACTTTCAAAATCTGTTTCCCTTATGTCTGGTCATCAAAAACCTATTTGTTATTAAAGGTAAGATATCAGGCTTTAATAATGCGGTCAGTCATAACTCGACATCCCTACCGGAGTTGACAGCGCCAGCTTTTTAACTCATTATATTTCTTATTGATCTTTTCCCCTGATTCTTTAACATGAACCGGAACGTGAAGTGTCTCTGTGTTGGGCTCTGGATTTCGGAGTTGGTGAACCGGCTTCGAATCCGAACAATACTATAAAATATTCCAGGCAATTTAACCTGTGGATGCGCAGTAAGATTGGTGATCAATCCTTTAACGAGGGTGACTGTTAATATGGTACTGTTGACTGGTTGCCTCATATATATAGTTAATGAATTTAAATCTAATAAATTATTATCCATCTTAAACATGATAATACCATTATATATTTATTTATTTATTTAAATGAAGTTAAAACTTACTTACTAGTAACTGATCCAAAAATATGCATGTGAATAATTATTATTATTGTAATATTCACACAAGATTAAACCACAAACATAGCTTTAGTTTCATGGACACATTTGATTTCATGTGAGACTCGTTGTTACTTAAATAGTAGGTATTCAAGAGCCTTATATTTTGTCTTGTACATATAAAGTTTCAAAATGACATATTGTATCTATAGCTTTTATTTTAACGTATCGTGACAAAATCGATAAAACACTTTTAAATGTAATGAATAGCGTCCTCCAATTCGGACAACAATTTAAAAAGTCTTCATTGTTTTTTTAGTGCAATGCTACACAATGAGCTGTGCGCGCTTTGTCCACCGCGGGAATACCACCGAATTATAGCACTACAAGTCTGCGAATATACCGCTGAACCACCGGTGGACTTTTCATGTGAAGCGGACTGTTTCAATGTTCAATAATATTATTATATTCAACATTTGAAAGGTTATATTCAACTCTCAAATTAATTAAAGGTTATAAGTGAATGATAATATTTGATAGTAGTCAATACTCGAATAACAAAATTGCGCAGACTGTTAAATATAGTGTTATTATTTTTAAATATTCGATGCGTAAGCGTTTAGGCTAATTTTCTGTATATGTTACAGCTACACTTATACCAGTTGTGTCGGGTCGACAGGACCTCCCTCTGTCGGAGGTAAGAATGTCACATGTACGTCAACTTTAACCAAGTTGAGTAATCGAGGCTTGAGAAATTCTGCTCCCCCACCCCCACCCCCTCTCCCTGCTCTTTCTCAAAGCTCAAAGACCGTAATAAGTGTATGGTATGTAATAACGTCCACTGGTCGGTTGGGATGTAGTAAGCCTATCATTATGAGCACCACTTTTCCATCACCATGTAATTTGTGTCGATTATGTAAGCAGGTTTACCTTAACTAGAAATGTTAGTTCCACATTGACTTTTTTTTCAGCGCTGTCTAATACACCTTGTTGCTATAAGATTTAGGTGTGTCTTGGAAAGTACTGAACATATTTTACACTTTATGTATTATTTGGTGAATTTTTTTATGACAATGAAATAAAACTTGCCAATGCATATTAAGCTTAAAGAGGTCAGAGGCTCCACTTGATGTCAAACGTACTTTTTTTCTATCAGAAATACAGTAGATTATGGTAAATACTGAAATATTGGCATACTGACATACGTATCTTTTAGAAAGTTGACGTTTTTTTGTGTTTTTAATTTCATTGCCATTAACGTGATGCCACGTTTATCTGAGACATTCTTTCTAAATTGTTATGGAATGATATAATTAGAATAGGAGCCTGTTGGGACTGGTTGATGAAATACGTGTCTTTAACCCTAGAATTACCGTCAGTATCGGTTTTTTAAACATGTTCCTTCTTAATTATTTTTTCACCAAATTGGTTGCCGAGCATGTCTTTGTGGTTACAAGGTAATAATCGGTAATTTACGAGTTAAGAGAGTTTCTTTAATAGGATTAAGTTTGCATGTGGTTACAAATGTATTACTTGTAAAGACTTATTAATGAAAAGCGAAATACCAACTCCACATATATAAAGTATATTTATCGGATATTTCAGTATAAATAACACGTGTTAATGACATTTTCGTATCGTTAAGAACAAGTTTAAGTTTCGGAATTTATTATAGTATACGTTTAAACGTGAGAAAGATTTCGTATAAAATTTAACAGCTGCACTACATTGACGCAGTGTCATGATTCGTATATAGTATATAGGTGACAGCAACACTACATTGGGCCAGTGTCGTCATTCGTATATAGTATACAGGTGACAGCAACAGTATTGTAACGTTGTACATTTGCTGTTATGTTAAACTTATATTAAAGTTTTTCTTCATTACCCATTCAAGCCGTCTCCAACCATTATTTAACGCAATGTCGTCATTCGTACATAGTATACAGGTGCAGGTGACAGCACCACTACTGTAACGCAGTGTCGTTATTCGTACATAAGATATAGGTGACAGCAGCACTACAGTGACGTATTGTCATGTTTTGTACTTAGTATACAGATGACAGCAGCACTACAGTGTCATGATACGTACATGGTATACAGGTGACAGCAGATCTATAGTGACAACAGTATCAATGCCAATATATGTTATACAGGTGTCCATAACATTACAATGACGCAGTATTAGGATTCGAGCACATATTAACAGAGGCAGTAATGGCCGATTCTTTAGTGTCAGGCAACATCCTTTTCTGCCTAGAAACTGAAGTATTTCAAATTAACAATATAAATCACTTATAATCTTGTACTCGACATTTAAAATGTCGAACTTTTTCAAAACGCTCGAGTATAGATCACCTGTGGATGCTATAAATCCCCGGTATGGATCTCAATCGATATTTCAAATTAACAATATAAATCACTTATAATCTTGTACTCGACATTTAAAATGTCGAACTTTTTCAAAACGCTCGAGTATAGATCACCTGTGGATGCTATAAATCCCCGGTATGGATCTCAATCGATCTTCCTTATAAAAATGTCGATAGGTGTAAGTTATCTCCACTGATTCAATATAGGTTGGACAGGCTTAGAAATATACCTTTATCTACACTCTTTATTCTCAACATATTCTGTTGTCTAATCCCTCTACGCAAAAATACTACTTGTAAAGAAAAATTTATCCTATAAATAATAATAATTCAAAATTAAAATGTCTTCCCTGTAGTCAGTTATAAATAAACGTGTAGCGTGTACAGTTCATGTTTAAAAATGGTGAAATGTACTCGTCAACGTTTAGAAGTGTCCCAATATGTATCGTAGCAAGTATATTTGTAATAACAGTCTTTAAACAATTTTGATAGTTGTGAAATCATTCCATCACGAGTGATTTGTTCATTTTTACTCGATTTACCCTCACTAAGACATTTAAGACAAGGGCTAAGCTTCCTAGTTTTTTTTTTAAACTTTACATGGCTAGTTATTCCTACGTTTTAGATACAACCGCTTAACCGTAACTTCTCTTCAGTTACGTTTTCCCCTTGCGTAAATGTATTTCTTACCTTTATCTTTTCCTACTTTGTCGTGTACAATTTTAATAAATTTCCTTTACTAAATGGCCCGGCATGGCCAGGTAGTTAGGGCGCTCGACTCGCAATCTGAGGGTCGCGGGTTCGAATCCCCGTTCCACCAAACATGCTCGCTCTTTCAGCCGTGGGGGCGTTATAATGTGGCGGTCAATCTCACTATTCGTTGATAAAAGAGTAGCCCAAGAGTTGGCGGTGGGTGTTGATGACTAACTGCCTTCCCTCTAGTCTTACACCGCTAAATTAGAGACGGCTAACGCAGACAAAAACAAGCAAACCCTTACTAAATTGTAAAACTTCGCTTACCTGATTTGCCATTCTAACTGTGCACAAGATCGGTTTCCACACTAGTCAGCAAATTGCGTTTCACACTAAATTTGTTTTACAAACATCTGTTCTTTATTTCTTAATTTACTCCTAACCTTTCCTCTTGCTTTTCATAAAGATTCTGCTGACATTCTTTCCTACTAACTTATTCAGCCATTACCTCGATACTTAGACTGTCATTCGTGCTTTTTATATAATCTACTATTACTGTTTAACCTCAACGGTCATGTTATATTGGCCCCCAGTGGCACAGCTGTATGTCTGCGGACTTACAACGCTAGAAACTCGTGGTGGGCAGAGCACAGATAGCCCATTGTGTAGCTTTGTGCTTAACTACAAACAAACAAACAATCATGTTATATTACACAATCAGTTATTATTTTCTTACCAAGTATGCCATCCCTATACCTTTAACATAATCTGCCAGTAATATCTTGCGTTTCTACTAAACATATTCAATGAACAGATGACTTTAGTTATAATGTTTAGTATAACCTGCTAACACTGCCTTACCAGAACTGCTATCAGTAACTTTCATATACAAAGTAATATGTCATTACTGACATACTATACAAGTCTGTCATTACTATAATTGCTATAATCTGCTAATACCGCCTTACCAAAACTGTCATCACTATCTTTCATATGATGTGCCCTTAATGTCTCACTATATATATATATATATAGAGAGAGAGAGAGAGAGATACAAGACTGTTGTTAGTATAATTGCTATAATCTGCTAATACTGCCTTACAAAAACTGTCATTACTGTATTTCACGTAATACACAGAATTGCACATTGGTACCGCATACTTAGCTTACTGATGTTATCCCTGTACAGACTGATTGTTCTTTCAGCCTTTGTTATCTCTATACGTGATTTTAAGAGAATCTTGTGGTTAACAGGTAGCGAACTGTTGATAGTTGTTGAACAGTTAATGAAACGCCGTTTCAAACATCACAATCGAAACGTTGTTTAATTATTAGTTCACTGTTTCATTAAGAACTCCAAAAGAGATCAGGAAAAGCTCCTGCACAAATCAACCAGTTTGGTTGAATGCTGTTCACCTCTCCATTTTGACGTTTCAGACTGATTTATTGAACATTAATGAAGTCCTGGTGATTCTTTACGGTGAGATTCTCAAATAGCATTGGGCCGGGCGTGGTCTAGGATTTACGTGCCGGGCTGTGAATCTATTGGTAAAAACATTCGCTTCCTTTTGCTACAAAATCACAATCCGTACTTTGGGGTTATGGGTGCGTTATAAGAGTGATATTCAAATCCAATAACTCGATTAGAATACCCCAAGAGTTGACGGTGAATGTTTTTGACTGTCTTCCCATAAGCCTATCAGTTCAAAATTAGGGACAGCTAGTCCATGTAAACCTTGTGTAGCCTTGCGCTAATATCCGAAGAAACCTGTACGTACCTACTATACTTAAAGAAGTCTCGAAGGTAAGTTGCTAAGTAAACAATAACGAAAAAAACAATATATACATAAACACTGATCGTGTCTTTTTTTTTTTAACAGGAATATTAGTTGTTTCAGCGTAAAATAATTAAACAACTGTAAATGATATTTAAACCATTTCGATTGATTTATACAATGACAATTTCTCATGTTGATTTTATTTCTCTCCAACATCTGACCTATTATATAGTCGAAGAAGAGGGGAAATATTAAATATTTCCAATATGAAAAATGAAAAAGTTGTCAATATCTCGTGAAGCTACTGGGATCTGTGAATGTCCACTTTCTTCCATCACTTTAAGCTTGAAGTCATGATTCTCGTTTATCTTCTTTTACAAGATTGGATATAAAGTACCATGAACAACTGCTTGGAAGGGTTGTTTGATTTTAGAAAAGAAAGTTTCGGTATTTCTTTTTTACTCTAGATCGTTCGAAATAAATAACGCTTCGTAATATTCTTATTCATTTTTATTCTTCATTTATAGCTCATGAGTTCAAACTTTTAAGTCTGGACGGAAATTACTTTCTTCACGAGTGCACATATTTGAGTTAATCTTTGGTTGCATATATATTTTAAGCCAGCTATCCACTTTTATTTGTATTGTTAAGCCTAAGAAACAAGGTGCAGGAGATCATTAATCCAAACTCTTCTTATTCGTATTTTCGGGATCTTACTTTTTTGCTAAGAAAATTGACACAGGTGATCATTTGTCAAAACCGATTTTTATTTGTACTTTTAGGGTGTTTTCTCCAAGGAAATAGGTAAAGATTTAGTTTGTTATGAGTTTCGCGCAAAGCTACACGAGGGCTATCTGCGCTAGCCGTCCCTAATTTAGCTGTGTAAGACTAGAGGGAAGGCAACTAGCCATCACCACCCACCGCCAACTCTTGAGCTACTCTTTTACCAACGAATAGTGGGATTGACCGTCACATTATAACGCCCCCACGGCTGAAAGGGCGAGCATGTTTGGTGTGACGGGGATTCGAAACCGCGACCTGCAGATTACGAGTCGAGCGCCCTAACCACCTGGCCATGCCGGGCCATAGGTAAAGGAAATCATTTGTAAAAACCAGTTTTTATTTGTACTTCTAGGAACTTGTTTTTGCTAATAAAATAGCTATAGAAGATCGTTTTTTAAAACATTTTTTATGTGTTTCTAGTCTTTACTTTTTACTAAAGCCAAAATAGTTATCTTTTTAAATGTTATCAAAATATTTTATTAATTAATTATAAGAAATTATGAGTAAAATTGAAAAAGAATGTAAGACTACGTCAATCACACTATATATATATACCATATCCAGTGCCGATTATGCCTTTCGTGTAACACCAGGGCTCATCAGCTGAATGAACAACGACAACTTCATTGTAAACTTAAAAGAGCTAGTAAACTGTAATTCTTACCAAATTAGCGAAGTTCCTATTAGACGTTAATGAATAATTGTCCTTAGCTTACACGTTCATTATTGAAAGTAAAGTAACTGATAAAACGTGTCTGTGTAAATACTCAAACACATTAATGGTTTGACTACTTCTAAGTTGTGTAAACCGATCAAAGCTGGCCTAACGACTGTGTATTAGTTATGAAGATAGTTTCGAAGTAAGAAATGTTTTTAATGTTATAGCGTGTGTAATATATATAGATTCATGTTTAATAGTTTTAAGTTACTTCATTACCACATATAACATTCATCAGAGACTAACTATTATAAATGTTTTGGATTTAATAATATCAATGTCGGAGGTGTAAATCTTTTTTTAAATTAAAAAATGCTATTTTATTATTTATATATACATATACAATATTTCTTAGAAGCGAGTAACAAATGTTATTATTATTAGAGACAATTACAACTTTAAGTGAAATTTCACGATATCTTTCTCGTCCGAACGTGCCCTCGTGGAGGGTCAATGTAAGTCTCCGGACTTACAATGCTAACATCCAGGGTTCGATTCACCGCTGTGGACAGAGCATAGATATATAGATCATTTTGTAGCCTTTTGGTAAAAAAAAAACTATCATCATCATCCCCTAACCGCCACTGACCTCGAAATTAGGCGTCCTGTCGTGGTAATATAAAATACGCAAATTAACAAAGCTTGGTAATACATATTTTATTTTTGTAAGCATAACGTAATTGCAAACACTAACTTTTCTCTTATAAGTCATTATTTTATTTCCCCATGAAAGAATAAATAACGTATCAAATTCAATATTTTACATTTTTCAGTACAAAATTTGCTGACATACTGAGGTGCTTTTTTCAAATAAACTTTTGAATTTAGTATTGCAACAAAACGTTTTTGCTGACTGGCACCGATACTTGTAGAGCTTATATGTCTATCTCTACCTAGTATCAGTTGGCGAGCCAAAGAAAATTGTCTGGTGGACAAGATGCCACCTTTTGTCCCAAGTGACCATTTCTGGACAAATTATCTTTGCACTAAGTGTTGTTGTTTTTTCATACTTCCAATAAATTGAACAATTATTATGGATATCAGCTAGTGTTTGAAAATAATTTATAAACAGTTTACAATTTCGTGAATAAAATTTGTGTTCAAACTGATATAATTATTGTAATATATATATATAGTTGTGAGTATAAGTAATTAAAGTTTATGTATAGGTTGCTAAGTTTTTATAGTATAGCTAATTCATTTTTTGAATCGTTCACAGTATAGTTACTGTCTTTGTTTAATAGTTGGTGTTCCTCATTACATTTACATTAAAAAATATAATAAATTTTTATGGGCTACAGCCTACTTCATGTCTTTAGTGTATAGATGGGAGCTATGAACTTATATTGTGGAAAAGGTATATTTACTTTCGATTTTGTAACGTGCGCAACATACGTATTAACTAGCGACTAAATTTTGTTTTTTGAATGGAATATATCTCTTCGATACAACGTTCCATGTCATAATTATAAGAAGTTGTTATCTATAGTTTTTTTTCTAGAGTTTAAAAATATATGTTAGTGAGGTCTAGAATGTTCTTTCATGGTTAATGTCACCGTGTTGAATAACGAACTCGAAAAAAGAGCCTGTTAGACGGCTTATCACATACTTATGTGACTGTAACTTTCATCATCTATAAACGTAGAAGTCGTAAAAATTCTTTTGAGTGTCATTAAAAGTGCATCTCAGAAACCGATGTGTTGTACCTTGTAATTATACACCATTGCCGAACGGCTATTCATTCTATTGTATAGGGTAAATACAATAGACTAGAGATGTATGTTTTATTGTTCTAGGAAAGAAAACTTGAGACGTCCCAACGTTTGGATCAATTTCGAGATTAATGTTGGGATAGTTACGCAACCACATGTTAAAACCGTTTTTTTTCCTTCCCAAACTCTTTTCTGTATTTACGTTTTCGTGTTAGAAGTTGTGTTTGCAACAGTGTCGGGCTCATGGTGTTAAGAGCATAGTATTTTTATTGCATGTCCTGCTAAAAGTGTTTTCCATAAAATATAATTCCACTCTTAATTAGGAATCGAACAAATATAAATCTTACGTACGACACGTTAAATTTACTTTATTTTTGATAAAACAATTATACAATATTTTGTTTTTGTGATCGGCGCATAATGTTTTAAACTGTGCTAAAAAGATAACCCCTTATAGCCAACCAGCTATAACACAATTCTTCCTTTCACAAACAACACTCATCCGCGAGCCTAACAAAGTTTTCTGTAGTTTCTTTAGGTGGGCCAATATTTCTTCGGTAATTCAACTTCTGTATCTTTCAAGACTCAATCTCGTGACCAACAAGGTGAGAGAACACGAGAACAGTTACCAAATGGATTCGAGTTACTGTAATTACTCGTTGTTCCTCAAGTCATCCAGCAATCACGTTTACAGCCTACTGAAACGAGTATCATATTTGTTATCGTTATTGTATCACGTTTACAGCCTACTGAAACGAGTAATCATATTCGTTACCTTTATTGTATCACGTTCACAGCCTACTGAAACGAGTATCATATTCGTTACCGTTATTGTATCACGTTTAAAGCCTACTGAAAGGAGTACCATATTCGTTACCGTTATTGTATTGCGTTTACAGCCTACTGAAAGCAGTATCATATTCGTTACCGTTATTGTATCAAGTTTACAGCCTACTGAAAGCAGTACCATATTCGTTACCGTTATTGTATCACGTTCACAGCCTACTGAAAGCAGTATCATATTCGTTACCGTTATTGTATCAAGTTTACAGCCTACTGAAAGCAGTACCATATTCGTTACCGTTATTGTATCATGTTTAAAGCCGACTGAAAGAAGTACCATATTCGTTACCGTTATTGTATTGCGTTTACAGCCTACTGAAAGCAGTATCATATTCTTTACCGTTATTGTATCAAGTTTACAGCCTACTGAAAGGAGTACCATATTCGTTACCGTTATTGTATCACGTTTACAGCCAACTTAAAGGAATACCATATTCGTTACCGTTATTGTATCACGTTCACAGCCTACTGAAAGGAGTACCATATTCGTTACCGTTATTGTATCACGTTTACAGCCGACTGAAAGGAGTACCATACTCGTTACCGTTATCGTATAACGTTCACAGCCTGCTGAAAAGAGTACCATATTCGTTACCGTTATTGTATCACGTTTACAGCCTACTGAAAGGAATACCATATTCGTTACCGT
>NW_013666023.1:138748-167721 GCF_000517525.1 Limulus polyphemus | reverse complement strand
AGCCTGCTGAAAGGAGTACCATATTCGTTACCGTTATTGTATCACGTTTAAAGCCTACTGAAAGGAGTACCATATTCGTTACCGTTATTGTATAACGTTCACAGCCTGCTGAAAGAAGTACCATATTCGTTACAGTTATTGTATCACGTTCCCTCGTTACCGTTATTGTATGTACACCTAATAATAGAGCTATACGTAATTAATTTATTTTATATTAATAAATAAAGTCCAGAATTGAACTTTACGTGTCTAATAACATATTAGCATTCTGATATCATTGCCAAAGCTAAAACTAAGTTTGGTATTTTGAAAACTATCATGATTCGGAAAAGTAGTATAACTAATATTTTTCTGACAAATATCTATTAAAATGACTTCCTACAAACACAAGTTGGTCCTATAGGAAGACGAGAATAAGACACTGATTAGCTCCTAACAGAAATCTGTAAACCCAATTTCGAAACCCTGACGTCTTGCATATAAACAAGCATTTCAACAGGATAGGTTGGTCTTTTTAACTGGCTAGAACGTAGTAGGTTCGATAGAAAGTAATAACTTGAAATAACTAATTCAGAAAAGCCGTCCAATAAAGGATAAGAAAGTAAGATTTTGACTTTCCGCAATCCTTGATATGTGGTATGTGCCTAGTTTTCTTACATGTTTGCATTACGAGAATGGGGGTGGATCACATTGTGATGAGCTTGTGGAGACAAAAAGCTCGTGCGATATTTGCTGTTTAATTGTCTGGTATTTAATCCAAAGGAAATTAGATTTCACGGATAACCTCTCCTACCTCACATGTTCCCAGTAGTTTGTTGTAGTGGCTCGAGGGAAATTAACTTCGTTTCCATGACAACCAACATTATTTATGCAATGAAATTCAAATAAACTCTCCGAGTGTCTATCTCTCTCTTCAGCAGATATCACAGCCGTATACAGCAGGGGTTCTCACTCGAAGTCACTCTCTTGGTTTATGTGAAATTAGCTGCAAGAATCATACATGGCAATTTTTTTACCTAATGGTTCGTAACTGTTAGAGCAGGACAAGTTCGCTGGAAATTACCAATACATACCAATAAACTCCTAAAACCTTTTTGGAATGCCACGTTGAAAACATGAGCAACAATGAAAACAAAACTTTTTTTTTTAGTGTTTATAACATAGCTATTTGTTGTTAAAGATAGATGTATTCCGTTCAGTTTATTACAAGCTATATGTCTTAACCACTTTTCTTGATGAGAAACTTGATTACAAACCAAACTTAGTTTTAACACTTGAAAATGATACATTTTTTGTTGATAACTTATTCGTGTAATTAGTATAACGTGATATCATTTAAGTTTCTATCCAGTAATGCTTGCTGTTAAATTTCTTTTCTTTTTTTAAGTGAAATGTGAACTCGGTTGGGTTTTCTACGCACATCTAAAAATGTTTTTATAATTAATTATAACATTAAAATGGAAGGTTGCTTCTAACTAAAAATAGCATAGCTCTTCTAAGCCTTTCTATAAATACTAGAAAGCAAGGAACAAGCATTATTAAAGAAGGGCAGGGTTAGCATAGATGTCATTTACGGTTTTATATAATTTAGTTATTTTGTATAATCTAGCGAAGAAGATCTTATTAATTGCTGTTGTTTTTTTTTTGTTAATCTGTTCTTCTATAGAGATTTCTACTAAAACATTTTGTACTATTAACTTTGGCCCTGGATTTCAGATGTAAACGTAAGTACACACACACACACACACATATACGTATATATAGTATCAGTTGTTAGGTATTACAATTTCGAAAGATCTGAAACCTAGCTAAATGATAATTTAAATTTATAGTTAAATAAATGCCGATATATCACCAATTTATGATATTTGCCAACAAGATTGATACACACAGTTTTCTTTTTTTTAAATAGAAATATATCTTAATACACAAACAATAATACAATTTATTATAACGGTTATTATAAATAGTTATTACAAAAAATGATTTGTATACAAAAGTTTTACAAATTCACAAGCAATATAAAGTCTTCTTTCTAATCTGGAACTTCCTTGATATCATATGGAGGGTTCACGATGAGCGAGATAATTTCGAGTTTATGTAGGTACAATTCACTTCATAAGGAGCTAGCTAGCTCTGTAGTTCTTGCTGATCACACGCCGATTACAGGTCGAGTTTCTTTTACTGCTGAAGTTATATAATATTTTCATAAAAGTACTAATGTCCGACGTGAATCCACTGAAGTTAAATGACTCGTAATGTTCGAAATTTATAAATGTTCCCGGTTAAATATCTGAAGTGTCCCGATTAATAAGTGTTATAACAATCACAGTTATAGCTTCCGAAATTTATTGCACACCAACTATAGCAAACCAATAATAGATACTATTTTTTAGCGCGTTGTGTTGGATATATTTATAGGCGTGTGAAGAGTTTCTCGAAATTTCAGTTTTACGTAACAATACCGGCGCTAACACTAGCGTTTACGTACGAACATATATTGTTGATTCTTGCACTCGAGAATCTTCTACAACTTTAGAGAATTGGCGGGAGTTTCGCAAAACATATTTAACTGTATAAGTTATGTACATTTGTAAATATAAATTTAATTTAAGCAAACATCGATATTAAAATAAATATATAATAATAAATCCGTCACACAGTACACGATGATTGCTCAAAATTCTCGCATTTGTTATTATAATAAAATTTGAATTTTGATATTGATAACTTTCTGGATTTCAACTAGATGTCCAATTTCTTCTCCTCTGAACCTTTCAACTTCTCGGATGATTTAATGTTGCTTAAGAATTATTCTAGTCTTCACGTCACAATCGATAAATTAACCCCACAGCTTGAATCAGTTGATGAATAGATGCTCGACTATTAACCTAACCCTCAGATACAAGGTCAGATCTTTGAAGATTTTAGTGACTGTCGTAGTTATGATAAACCTCGTTCCATATATTGCTTTTTTTCAGTGTATTTTATAATGTTCTCATCAGTATTCAATTTGAGTACTCATGCTTCACAGGCTAATTATTAAAGTACAAGTCTAAAATGAAAACCGTAAGAATTTTAGCTTTATTAACGTCAAATGAGGAGGTACGGTACACACGTGTTTCTATGTGATTTTTAAGAATAGTTGTTTTGTTACACACTTGAGCATGAAATCTAGTGTTTCTTACAAGTTCTTCTTTATGCGTGAACATGAAGACCACTTGCTGTGCGAAATCGCAAGTGTTTATTTCGTTTGTGATCTTTTCTTCGCGTGCCACGTGCTCTTCCCAACAATGGCAGTATGCATATTAGACTCAAGCTATCTGTCTGAGCACGAGTACCAGTTCTCGAACTTCACAAAGGATGGAATCACAAAGAATAACTGTACAGATAAAAAAAAACGTCTGAGGATGAATCAATAATACATACAGAAAACTTTACATACTGACGCTCTTTGATATCAGTTTCAATAGAGTGTCTGAAAGGAAAGGAAAAAAATGAATAGACGTTTCCACATGAATAATGTCATTTTCTGTGTATCGTTTTGTTTAATTTAGAAAGAGTTATGTTCTTTACCAAAACAATTGGGATTATGCAATGAGCTTTGGATAACGTTAAAAACTAGACACTTGCTTGCTAGAGAATTAAACTAAGTGTTTCAAAAAATCAAATGTCTATGTTTGGTAGTGAATTGTTCATCTTATGGTAGGGACATTTACAAACATAAACGTCTTGATTTCATATTTTACATCTTCATGAACATTTGTGCTGTCAACATGAAACATTAATCATAAGGATGGTGTGACTGGTGATAGAACTATACATTCATGACTATCTCTGTGCATAAGGAACATATATATAACACGAGTCATGCCTGTATTCTTGTAAATCGGTTAAAAGTGTTTACGCTGCATAAAGTTGTAAACAAAACAGACAGTCTTAATGGGCTAGATGGTAAAAAATAGCTAATCAGAGGATATGTATATTTGAACAAATACGACGGAAATACAAACACAAACAGATACGTGTAAAAAGAGAGGCGGATAAGAGTAAATGAATGCGGACAGACTGGTGGATAGTCAGATAGATACACAATTGTTTCTCTGCTAATGATGAACAGGCGAATTTCCCGCAGCGATTCACTCAGATGACTCATTTAACGCAACGGATATCGAAACGGACGAAGGGTGCACGCCATCCTGCAGAGCAGTTATTACAGAACGTGTACACGGAAGCTGCATTCTACATACGATCGATATTAAGAAAATTGTGCTCGTACATAAATGGTTCCACGCCCAGGTTTAAGTGTCAATTTACGAGCATCTGGTGATGTCATATCAGCACTTTACAAGCAGACCTGAGCCGTAAACTGACATATGGTCTTGTACGATCTTGTCACATGTTTTTTTTTTTACTGAAGATGTCCTACGATAGGGTTACCTTACTCACTTCTTGGTGCAATGAAATGTTTATGTCGCTCGGAAAACTTAGCTGTGAACTTTATTTCTACATATCTCATAAGCTAACGTAAGCTATCTGAAGGCACTGTTGACTAGTACTGTGGAAAGAGGAACTGAATCTGATAACTTTTATAAAATACAACTGCATAAAAAAGTCTAATCGGAAATAAAAAATAATAATTGAAATGAGCATTAGATGCCTTTATCCATGTTGTTTTAAAATATATAAATAGATACTTCGCAGAGGTAGCTTAATGCTTGTTTTACTTATACGGACCATACACTAGAGTTGTTGTTTGTTTTTTCTTGGGAGTGTGTGTGTGTGTGGGGGGGGGGTCTTATATTTTTGCTAATGATATGTAGCGAATAATTTATTTAAACAGTGCCACGTTTACAAAGCCATCTGCCCTGATGTAGCCTACATGCTAGTGTGCCCATAGTGTGAATCAGGGGGTTTATGGTTCGAGTCCTGTTGTCACAAAAACTCGCTCCGTGATTTGGGGACGTGAATGTGTCCTGAGAGTGAAGGTCAAGTTCCACTGTTAGATTTGAGTAACCCAAGAGTTGACGGTGGGTGCTTTTGCCTATCGGCCTTCAATGTAGTTTACGTAGTTTTGTGCGAGAATTATAAACAAAGTTTCAGCCTTGCACGTGATAATACAGCATTAATTCTATTCTAACTACACATACTTGTACTGAATTTACCAGTGCAACGTCTACAATGTCTATAATGAACAGTAACAGAAATCCCACTTAAAAGATCGCATTTGGTACAGTTTCAATTCCCAGATTAAATGTACTAAAATTTCGAATTCTGCCATGAGCAGCACAATAAATGAATCCATAGATTCGCATTCTTTATGAGATTATTGAGCGTGTATGTTCGTCAAAACGAGAAACAATGCAAAATTATTTAATAGAATCAGCTACAATAAAGAGGTAAAGTAACTGATATAAACAATGATGTAGCTGTACGGTAAGTAATGGATGTCTTTAATAAGTGAACGTTATGGGTGATACCATTTCTAAACGAATCCCCAATGGGTGATACCATTTCCAAACGAATCCCCAAGGGGTGATACCATTTCTAAACGAATCCCCAATGGGTGATACCATTTCCAAACGAATCCCCAATGGGTGATACCATTTCCAAACGAATCCCCAATGGGTGATACATTTTTAAACGAATCCCCAATGAGTGATACCATTTCCAAACGAATCCCCACTGGAAAAGGTGAAGATTTAAATTTTGGTCAATAGATTTTTGTTGTTATTAATATTGCAGTGTTTACTAGTTTAAGTTTACGCTTTTAAAATCTCTTGAGTCATTCTCCAAAAATTCACGATGAAAAATACATCTCTGAAGCTTCAGTTCATCTACAGTGTGGAAGAGCTGATAAAAATTATAGATAACCAGTCTGTTTTACGTATAACATTCAAATTCGTAACAAATTAATATGCCTGTTACTGGATAATCACTTGTAAACAATGAGTCAATTTAACCATCAGTTGTAACAACATATATTTTCTTCACACGTATATAGATGCAAATTGTAACATTGTCAGTAAGGAGAACTACAACTTCAGTTGTAAGTTAGCTTTTTATGATTCAAACTCAAGCCATTGCGAGTAACTTTGCTTTATGTGCCCGCTGTATTCAAGTGGCACTTTCATTTAGAATAAGATCCCATTTCATGTTTGCTTGTTTCTAGAAAGTATCAATAATTTCCACCATCATATTTTGAAACTGGACAAACCTGTTTTCTTTATGTGTGGTTCAAAGATACTATTATAGTCCTGAAAGTTGACTTTAGTGCTCACCTCATCATGATGTTTTCTGTATACACTGCTGGAGTTTTGTGAAAAGATCAGGCTAATTTGTTAACCCAAAGGTAATGCTCGGAAGCGACTTGTAGCTCTGTTATTTTAAATTTTATACATTTAGTCTTCTTCAATTGAACCTCAGATAAATGATGATGTCATATTCCCCTGGGTATGGAGGGCCTTGAAATATGCTTATTCGGGGTATTATCAACCTATCATTTGAATTGTCATTTAAAACTACTTTTAAACTAAATATTTCCTCTATTTGGTCAACTAGATTTTCTAAACCAGCAGGACAGGATTTCTGTTTAGTAGAACAATTGTGTTCAGGATTTGTATTCTTTTTATATGCAATTGAAACAGACCGGTAGTTGCTGGCATGTACATATGAAAAATATACACATGAATGAACACTGTAAATCAACTGTATTAACAATGCACACGTATATTAAACGTGTATTTTTAACCTGAAATTTGATTTATGGAAACGAGTGACGTCATTTTAAGATCAAGGAAGTCGTGTTAATTAAACAGAAAAAAAACAAAAAACTTCGACTAATCGACATTCAGGTGTTACTGTTCACCTTTACAATTGCCTCATCTCTATGTATTGATATTCTGTATCTAGTTTTTGTGACATATATTCTTGGTTGCTACTTGAATATACGTTACGATACCAAATTTAACCAAGCGAAATCTTTGTTTATTTGTAATTCTATTTTAACCGTTTTCATATTTTTTTAAATAATTTGATGGAATATAATTCTGTGCTTTTGCATTTGGTTGGTGAAGTTATTTTGGCAGATTTTTTTCAAGGATATTGTGTTACAATGAAATTAATAAACAAAAGATAACGTAGTCCAAGCTTTTTGTTAAGAAAAAATATCACAGCATAAGGTATACAAAATTCTTTGAATACAACACATTTCATAATATTTTATTTAATTATTCTCCGTGTTAGCAGCGATCGCGTTATAATAAAGTTAATCACATTTACTTTATATAATGTCTTTACTCTAAAAAGTAGTAGACTTGATAGAATGCTATAATTTTTTTGGTTGTGTGTATGTTGGTGCTTGTGTATATATGTATTCGTTTATATACAACAGAAACTACAAAAGGACTCGTTATGGAGGAATAGTCACCTGTTTTAACTACTCCCACCAAAATACAGTAGAGTGTGTTGTCTGTCAGTATACACTAAAATGACCTCACATAAGGGACGCTTAATGTTACAGTTTGTACTGTCGTGACGTCAGTAAAACGTGTGTATGCCATAAATCATAAAGAGAATTGTGCACGCTGTAGGCTACAACACAGTATGACATATGAACTTCAAAAGGAAAAAATAAAAATATTTGTTACTCTTAAGTTTGGTTTTATTTATTCTTCAAATAGTACACTTTCGGGGACCCCGCAGAAGTGCATCTAGTCCTATATATTAATTACCGTGAAAGAAATATATATTTATACTGAAAAAAAGAAAATCCTCAATGTGAACTAATTGGATTATTATTCCAACAACCAGGAATAATAAACCGTATTTCTCTTAGGTAATCGTTGCGACTGAGAAACTTTTATTACTAAGCGCTAAAATTTCGAACGACATATTTTTCGTTTGTGTATATTTTATCTTTATCTAATTAGGATATATCAAAGTTCTTTTTTGTTTGTGTGCTTATGCTAGCTCCTATGTAATCAGCCCTTCCGTAGTGTTGAAGGGATCGAAGAGAATACGCAGGCCAGGCGGAATTTATATTATATGTGATATTTTTATCATTATTATCTCCTGCTTATATTTCATATTTGGATCCATAAAATTCTGAATATCTTCTAGCTGCAAGAGCTCAGAGATCATAAAATCTATAATAAAAAAACTATTAAATTTCAAGTAACCAAAAGATGCCTGAAAGTAATTTAAACGTGAATACACCAGTAATTGCATGTTAAAAAACTGAGCGACAAATACTTATGGATGTTATTATTATGAAATTATTAATGATTTTTGTGTTGTTTTTATGACTATTAGAAACCCAAGATAACGTTTCTTGAATATCACCGAAGTTGAGAGGTATAATAATATTTTTTTTTTGTCTGGAACTTTGTTGTGATACAAATACAACATAATGAAAAATAACATTTCATCGTGTGGTACAAATACAACATGATGAAAAATTAATGTTTCATTGTGTGATACAAATACATGATGAAAAAATAACATTTCATTGTTGTGATACAAATACAACATGATGAAGAATATCATTTCATTGTTGTGATACCTATACAACATGATGAAAAATTAACGATTCATTGTTGTGATACAAATTAACGTTTCATTGGATTAAAGTATACTTCATGTTACGTATAGCTTAATACTAATAAAGTGATAGAACTGAATGCTAATTGAAGAGTTTTTTTTTTACTACTTCCATTATTTCAGTAGTTGTTCCATTTGACAAAATAAAAAAAACACTTTTAAATTAAAACAGCAAAAGTCAGTTGGGTGCGTCCGATATTGGTTAACGTGGTCGGATTCATGATTCGAGTCCCATTGATGTAAAGCCACGCTCTGTACTTTGGGGTCGTGGGGGAGTTATATGACTGACTGTCAAATTTCTCTGTTTGGTTAGACAAGAGTAATCCAAGAGTTAGCGGTGGATGCTGTTGACTGTTGCCGTCAATCTAGCTTATCAGTTTAAAATCAGGGACGGCTATGCGCATTCTAAATAAACAAACGGACATCAAACGCTGAAGAAAACTTATTTTTTATACTAAATACTATATATTTGGGCAGCTTTGTTCGTATAATGGACAACGTTCAAACTGTATACTGCTGGTTTTTCAGTGATTGCTTGTTTGCATGTTCTTACATTGTTCATGTGTTTGTAACGGAACATCGAGATTATATATTTGACATTGTGACACGATACGGACTGTCCTCATTTACCGAACTTGGGTAAAAACGTATATTTTTATTGTTAACAAAAAGTCCGGTGCTTACAAAGATAATTTCTTTTCAAGCACGCTGTGCTATTGTATATTAAAGTTAAGAACAAAAACGACGTTGTTTGGCACAATGAGAGATAAAGTCTTTATTGGTTGTTTCAATCAACTAGTTTCGTTAAACACAAACCATGGTGATGGTAATTGTGCTACTAAAACAACCAATAAAGACTTTATATTCTATTGTGCCAAAAACCGTCGTTTATATTCTCTCTCTCTCTCTTTCTAATTATGCTTTTAAAGATATCAAAGCAATTTCGGTTACTTTGATTTCAATCAGTGGAAACGATTATTATATGCAATTGTTTGGTTTATTTTGAATTTCGACAAATACCAAGTCATAACCGTGCCGTAATTACACTTGATGTCCATTTTTTAGGTAATTTTGAGTAATAGGGAAGGAAACAAACGTATATCTCGTCCCACTTGTACGTTAAACCAATTCTCGGATGATCTTTTGGTTGTTTGTTGGTTTGTTTGTTTTGAATTTCGCACACAGCTACACTAGGGCTATATCTGCGCTAGTTGTCCCTAATTTAGCAGTGAAGGCAGCTAGTCATCATCACTCACCGCCAACTCTTTTACCAACGAATGGTGGGATTGACTGTCACATTATGTTTGGTGGGATGGGGATTCGAACCCGCAACTCCCAGACTGCGAGTCATGTGCCCTTACCAATTGGCCATGCCTGATCAAAAGGTCTCTGCATCGTTATGTGCAATTTTATTCTTTTTGTTGAAGCATATATTTACTAGAAAATAACGTACTCAACTCTATATAGTGTCGAATAAATAATTTATACGCACCTGTATCTCAGAAGAAAACTACCTGTAAAATTCTTATATTCATATAGAATTTTATAAATAATTTTTTGTGCGAATTTTGATCATTTTTTGAAACAAATGGAGAACAGTGAGCCCCAGGGCTCTGGGTCGTAATTCTTCCAGGACAGGGTTTGGGATGGTTTATTAATTATCAGCCTGTTAAAGATTGCCACATCATCTTACGTCATTTCAATGTCTACTTCTAAAAGGTTTATTTATTATTTTAGAGTTTATTTTCGTAGCATTAGTATGTTTGTTTCATGAAAAGTGCATCGTTACACAAGGACTATTTTCAAATAGCTGTCCCTAATTTTGAACTGATAGACTAGAGGAAAGGTTGCTAGTCAACAGCACCCATCGCAAACTGTTGACCTAATCTTTTATGACCAAGTAGTGAAATTTTACTGTTACCCTTATAGCGCACCTTAGGCTTCAAAGGGCAAAACGCGTTTTTGCTGCAACGGAACATAAACCTCGAACTCTCGGATTCATAAATGAGACACGCTAATCACTAGGCCACGCACAACCTGCTCTTCAAAACGGAAAGACGTGCATTAGCACTGAAATACAAATGGATGATTCCTTCTGATTTGATAATTTATATGATAACTAAAGCTTTTGATAAGTTCTTGAAAGTCATGTCCGGACTCTGGATCGAAAAGTTCATGCTTTTCACTCCGCAATTTTGGGCCGTGGGTACACTTTAAAGTGAAGGTCAAATCACGCTACTCGATCAAACAAGAGTAACCCAATAGTTAGTTGGCTGTGGATGATGTACACTACCTGTCTTCCTTTTAGACCAATGTTTTTCAAAACTTTGGAGCTCGCTCTAATCGGGGCGCGCGCGCGGCCGGCCCTTTGTTCGGAAGAGCCCAGAAATAATGACATGAAGAAACAGAAGAGTTGGAGACGATAATAACTTAACAAAACTATCACTTTGCCTTCAAAGCTTTTTTTTTTATTTTTTGCTCTCGCATTTACTAACTCCTTACAAGCATTTTTTCATTAAATAAAATGATTAAAAACGGATAAGAAAAATGTTGATTCTGCTGTTATCACTTGCAAAAATTATTTTAATGTGAAGGATTCGCAACTGAAACTTTGCTGAGTAAAGGGAGCGCTGCTATTTAAAGTTTGGAAAACACTGCTCTAGACTATTAGTTTAAAATTATGGACAGCTATAGACTGATATACTTTGTGTAGGTTTGCGCAAAAGTTCTAAGCAAAACTAACATGAGAAAGTTATGCTGTGTAAATTTAGAGTAATTGTTTAATATAAGTAGCGTTTGTTTGATACACTAAAACAAGTCGTGTTCCTATTTTTTGTTGTTTTTTTATTGTTGTTTGCTCAGTATCTTACCTCCAGGACTTCTTCAAGAATAGCGTGCACATATAGGATTGTTTTGGATATTCGCGCGAAGTTGCATAAAGGCTATCTGCGCTAGGTCTTTAATTTTTAACTGATAGACTGAAGGAAAGACAGCTAGTCAACAAAACCCACCACCATCTCTTAGATTTCTCTAATAGAATTATGAAATTTGACTGTCACTCTTATAACGCACATATGGTTCTAAAGTACGCAACGCGATTATTCTTTTGCTGCAACGGAAGATGAACCGTGGACCCTCAAATCTACAATTTGGCACGCTTTAACCCATTTGTCGTTCATACTGAGGAATACAAAATATTTAGAGTAAATACTGCTGCTGATTTTCTATAAAATTGTTTATCTTTTCAGTTAAGTTCTAAACGCAGTTTTCGAAAGTTGCTTTACTGTACTAGTAAAGGCGACGTTCAAACGTTCGTAATTTATGCATGATGTATATGCTTGGATAGTAATTTGGTTTTCTTATTATTTAAGCTGTTGGGAGTGAAAGCTATATAATATTGAGTGAAGTTTGTAATTAACAAAAATAACCTTTTGAGCTATTCTGTTGTTTTGTTTTTTTTTCTCTTTTGTCTTTGAATGATTTTTCATCCGTTGTGTTGCATATTCAAAAAATAATAGTGGTACATAAAAATATAACAGTTTTCACAAATATACATACAACTAAGCTGTCATAATAACCTTAAAGTATAGCTTTTTAGTCCAGTTTTAACTCGTTAACTTGGAAAACATGTTTGTAGGATTTTAATAAGTTGTTAACAAAAGAAGCCGGGTGTGGTTAGAGTGTCGGGCTGGAAATCAAATGATCCAATTCGTTCTTCTAAACGTGATGTCGCTATACACACTCCACACTTTCAGCAGTGGACATGTTGTGAAAGTGACAATCAGTTATTTGGTTCAAACAGCAAAAGTTCTTGTGGTGACTTGTGCTATTGTTTGGATACCTTTTTCTTTGGTCAGTATCCCAAACTTAAGAACAGGTATTCTGAATCTTAGTGGATTCTGACTTGCTCATTTAACCCTCTTCACATAAAATGTCGTTCAGGTTGAAAATTCCAGTTAATAGACGGTTAGACTTTATAGATGGAGCTACAAGTAAGAGTTTCGTGTCTAATGTCTTAGCTGAAGATGACTCCTACCTTGCCAACAATTTATAGATGGAGCTACAAGTAAGAGTTTCGTTTTTGGCAAGGTAGGAGTCGTCTTCAGCTAAGACAGTTTTATTCTTCCAACAGGGTGGTTGGCCTCTGGAATGGGTTGCCTTCGGATGTTGTGGAGGCAGTAAATTTAAGTGAGTTTAAGAGAAAGCTTTATAACTATATGAATAATAATGGCTGGCTTTAAGATTTTTAATTTATAATAGTTTAGTTTAGAGTATGGGACAGCCGAGATGGACCAACAGGTCCCTTGTTGTCCCTAAACATTATGTTACTATTGTTACAATTTAGAATTTATTTATTTATCATTTTCTAAACGTCAGAGAGAATTTATTTGTTGTTCAGCACAAAGCTATACATACACAATGGACTATCGGAGCTTTGCTAACTCGAGTATTGAAACCCGATACTTAGCATTAAAAACCCTCAGACATCGGAGGGCACATCAGAAAGAAAGGGCAGTCATTTAACAAATCATCGTTTTATTTAAGTCAAATTGAAAACTTTAAAACAACCGTACAGTTGTGTCGCAAAGTTATTCTTTCTTGGCCCAAGCAATTCTCTTTTGCATTATTCTCTTCTTTTTTCTTTTTACGTCGAAAAAAATCTTAAATAATCACGCCCCAACATTTCAAATTGAATTATTTTTGAATAGTTTCACAAGGGGGCAGGCCTTCAGTCTGGGAATGACTTACTGCGACCCTATCCCATTCTTAAAACTGACAATAAAAATAAGTATTTCCATGTGGACCGCCGAAGCATACATAATTTATTAACAACTGTAGCATGAGAACGCCCCAATTCATTGCGCATGCGCTTTAAATAAGCGTTCGGGAGTTTTAATATGTGGCGAGGACCGAAGCTTAGATAAAATAGTACTATTAAAATCCCGAAGGTTACATCCGCACTTTATATGTAAATGAACCTTCTCTCGTAGACAACCGTGGTATTACGAACGTAGAAGAAAAATTTACTTGTTTCAAAACGAACAGTATACTAGAATTGTTATTAATGTGGTTAAATTTGTTTACAGGCGGTTGGAAAGAATATTATTACATCAATCCATTATTTAAATTATATATATATTCAAAGTTCTTGAGGAATTTTAGTTTCTATAGAGCACATAACATTTCAAATTCTAGTCATTTTTCTTACCTTAAGTAATAACTGTTCTTCTAATTATTTGAAATTCCAGTTATTTTTTAAAATACTATTTTCCGAATATTCGGTATACGTTTTACATTTTGTTTCTCGAGACATGATTCTCGGAAAACTGTGTTAGATCAGACATTTTCTGTGAAATACAAATACACGTTCACGTATTTAGATGAAAAACACTGGAATACCTTTCTTGAGACTAAGACGAGCTCTGGTAAAGAACATGATACTGAATATGGAAGTTTTGGTTTCTTATTTTACTTTTCGTTTCAAAGCGGGTTTCCAGCTAACGTTTAAAAGAACAGCTTAAGAGTCCTAATCAGTCAACACGCTCTACTTCCTGTAAATTCATGTAAAAATCATTATTTTAAAGCTTGGTTACACGTGTTATTTTTAACCATTTTAATGCCTATCTCATCTGAAACTCAACACTGGCTCAATAAGCTACTTATAGTTAGTTCTGATGCGATTCTTAACAACTAATTCAATCGTAAGCTACTTCCGCAGCATCACAGTGAGTGTTTAATATGACCTAGTTGTTGTTGTCTTAGTGGAAAGCTACTCAATTGGCTATCTGCTCTCTCTGTCCACGGGCAATTTAATACCAGGGTCTAGAATTGTAAGCCCATAAATTGACCGCTGACCCACCAGGGGACATTTAATATGAAAAATATATATATTTGCAGCATCGTGTAATAACAAAAACAAACAAACCGTTCAAGTAACGATTAATACAGGCATTTCAATGTTTCTTGATGTACTGTTATGTATATAAAAAAAACTGATTCTGGAATTGGATTGTAAATGTGTCATTTGATTTAATTTTTTTTTTCTGAAGACCTATAAAAACTCGATTAGAGTTAAATTCTGTGAGTAGCTCTCTCTCCAACACCGGCTTTGTCGGCCAAAACACCTATTTGTTATTCTTTCGTTGACTTTTCAATTTACTCCCAGTAATGTAACCTCTTGTAACTATCCAATGAAAGCATCAAATATTTAAACTGCTTTGAGTTCAAGAAAATAAGAACTTCGTTCTCTGTCTCGGTGTACTTAATTCTATACAGGCCAACTATCTGCTGAGAAGGAAAACAAATATTGAAGATTGTGCCTTAGCCCTTGTTTGTTGCCACAGGTTAGACAGTTCTTTAAAAACCCAGTAAACTTAAGATCACTTATTTCTTCTACTTCTTAATCTAATTACACTCCATTGATTTGAGCAATTCCAGCTGTTGTAGGAATGAAACTTCGAGAACCAGTGCTTTAAAGTTATTCAGTAATAAGATATGAAGAATAAAAAAAAAGCTTGATGTGCTATTCTAAAGTAGTTCCATTTTGTCCAATCCATTTTATTTTTAATTTAAATACATCAAAGAGGTTTCTTCTCGTGCTGTACTTTGAATTCATGATCATATATATATGGTAAGCGTAAGGCAGGTAACCAAAAAAAATTACTCTGCAGGAAAGGTAGTTCATATCGGACTGAATTTTACATTAAAATGGAAAACTTTCGACTTAAGTATTGTTATACTTAGCCATTATAAAAGTACATACATAGATATATTCATATAGTCTAGATATACTAGTTAGTTTCATTTAACATTTCCAACAATGGTTTCTAGTTTAGAGTTAAGATAAAAAAAATGATATACTTTTAAATATCTAAATATTTTATTGGCTAAAAACGAATATTAGGATTGGCAATCTACTCAGTAGCATAAATATATTATTTGTGATTTTTCTGGGATTAGGGATAAGCTAAAGATTGACGATCAAGCAGGGAAATGGGCTCTATTCAGTGCCATAATAATTTATTGTTGTTTTTCCTATAAAAATAGATTACTTAGCCAATTTATTGTAACTCTTCGTAGACTAAAGTTGTGCCATAATAATTAATTGTTGTTTTTCCTAAAAAAGTAGATTACTTAGCCAATTTATTGTAACTCTTCGTGGACTAAAGTTAAAATAAAGATAGAAGCTGTGAAAATGATTTGTATCTTTACCTGGATGAAAGTCAAAATATTAATAGACGATTCAGTAAGACTCTTAATAATATATTGTAATTATTTTGAGCTAAAGTTAAGGTAAAGGTAGATGATCCAGTCAGAACTTAAATAAAACATCATAAGTATTCCTAGACTAGATCCATGCTAATGTAAAAGCGGGTTACCTGAACAAAACCTTAATAGGTCATTGTCATTATTCCTGGACTCGAAAGGTGATCCAGACAGAACTTTAATTGTTTTTGGACTAGAATTTAATATTGATAGAAAATACTGAAATCAATCATTATCTTTATTAAACACTCGATTTTGTAACAAATTACTCGAGGTCGTGAAATTATTCGAATTATTGCCCAGCTTCAGATGAACGGTTTATTGTTCGAATTATTGACCAGTTTCAGATGAACGGTTTATTGTTCGAATTATTGTCCAGTTTCAGATGAACGGTTTATTGTTCGAATTATTTTCCAGTTTCAGATGAGCGGTTTATTGTTCGAATTATCGTCCAGTTTCTTAAGAACGGTTTATTATTCGAATTATTTTCCAGTTTCAGATGAACGGTTTATTGTTCGAATTATTGTCCACTTTCCGATGAACGGTATACTGTTCGAATTATTGTCCAGTTTCAGACGAACGGTTTACTGTTCGAATTATTGTCCACTTTCAGATGAACTGTTTAGTGTTCGAATTATTGTCCACTTTCAGATGAACTGTTTAGTGTTCGAATTATTGTCCAGTTTCAGATGAACTGTTTCGTGTTCGAATTATTGTCCAGTTTCAGATGAACGGTTTACTGTTCGAATTATTGTCCACTTTCAGATGAACTGTTTAGTGTTCGAATTATTGTCCAGTTTCAGATGAACGGCTTATTGTTCGAATTATTGTCCAGTTTCAGATGAACGGTTTACTGTTCGAATTATTGTCCACTTTCAGATGAACTGTTTAGTGTTCGAATTATTGTCCAGTTTCAGATGAACGGCTTATTGTTCGAATTATTGTCCAGTTTCAGATGAACGGTTTATTATTCGAATTATGGTCCAGTTTCAGATGAACCGTTTATTGCTCAAATTATTTTCCAGTTTCAGATGAGCGGTTTATTGTTCGAATTATCGTCCAATTTCTTAAGAGCGGTTTACTGTTCAAATTATTGTCTAGTTTTAAATGAGTAGTTTACTATGAAAAGTCAAAAATATTTTTTTTAAATCATTGCTATTCACGGAAGGTAGTAAGATTTTTGTTTGTTTGGTATTAAAGTGTTTCATAACGTTTTTCTTATTCTTTCCATTTTATATTTTCAAAAGTAAAACACGTCTCTTCAGCAGATTTGTTTTCTTATCTTTTTTTATATTGAATGATGCTGTTTATCTTCTACTAGCTGGCGTTCAACGCAAGAGGGAGATATGGCGGGGGGTGACATAGGGGATCAGACTCGACCCCCCCCCCAAAAAAAAGTGACAATTCGTTTACTAGTTATAAGTGGACAAACATACACACAGGCTTTTTCAAATAACAGTTTAGATTTGGGCGCCGGTTGGTCCTATGGCAAGGCTTCAAATTTCGGACTGGCGAGTCGGTTTCGAATCCGGGCGATAACCCAATCCCAATTATACCACGCACTTTAAGCTGTCAGTGCGTTATAAGAGTGGTAGTCAATCCCTTAGAGTGGATGGTAAATGGTAGGTTGCTTCTGACAGACTGCCTTCCATCTGGCCAATAGTTCAAAATTAGGGTGGGCGGCAGATAGACTTAGTAGCTTTGCCATAAATACAAAATTGAAATATAAACTTTCATTTCTTGGGAAAGTGTTACTTGTCTTCGTTTTAAAGCAAAACTACAGAATGGGCTAACATGAATAATGTTGATTAACCTCTAAGTCTATCGGATGGCCTTGTTCAATATTTGTCTTTTTGATAGCGTTCATTTATTAAGGAAAATTACTGTCAGATTATGTGTTTGTTAATTTGTTCTTCTGTAAACTTTTCTTTGTTCAAAATCTATGTAATGTAAAATATGCAAGAAGTTTGATCTACAATTTCTTTTACATAAAAAAATATATAACGTTGGACTTAAAAAAGGAAGAATTACAGTTCATCAAGAGTTAACCCCGTATTACTTACTAGCTTTCTTTGGTTAACCCCATCTTACTAGCTTTCTTTGGAAAAGTATTTTTGCCAACAATCAGCTGTTCAACTTGTTTTCCTTTTACTCTATTCGGAAAATCATATATTTATGCATGGTAAAATAAATCGTGTATATAAAAGCGATCGTACCTGGGCTTCTGGTACAATTATTTAGCTTGAAAAAAAATATATATATATATAAATCTTACACGTTAATATATTGTTCATATTCAACTTTCCATTTGCAGTATTATAACTAATGTTTTCCAATAGAAATTGTTGAATATATAAATAAAAAATTAGTTGATTTGTTTGATATTTTTTAAAGTTGTCTGATGTTCACAGTTCTTTCGTACTTCCTTGGGTACCACGTAAAACAAGTTAGTGACTTGCTCGGTAGGTGTGCCTTTGTTGTGATAACGGTAGTTTTTCTGTGACAGGCGGTCATCACTCACCGGGTGAAAGGGGAGGCCCAGGGTTCGTGCCGCCTCCAGCTGAGAGGATTAGGACTCCTGCAGACCAGCTAGGCCTTATCGCTGTATGCACCGCGGGTGCTCAGCTCTTCTTTCTCCTGGCGTATGTCGGGCTGTCAGCGGGAAGTGTGTGTTCGCAAATCCTATGTTATTTGTTCTTAATCATCACAATATTCTTAATGCAGCGCGAGAAAAGGTAATTTTTGTGAGCGTGACCGATAATATTTATAGACCGGTTGTTTTAACATTGAGTGACACGGCATCAGTACCATTATACTCGTTGACGTCTCGTGTGCTACCTTCTCAATGGTGCTTCACATTAAGAATGAAACGCTTTGCACTTGCACAGTTTTTCAAACATCTTTAACGCGTCCTACGACTGGTGATAACGTTTAAACCACAGGATTGGAACAATATAAAGGTAAATATAACCTACTCAAGTTCGTACGAAATCTGAACAATAAACACTCGATAAAATGTATTCAAAACAGAGAGAAAGGGGAGATGAAAATTTGCGTGGTTTAGTAGACTAAATAATAATCGAAACTTTTACAACTTGTCATGCTACTGGGGAACTGGGACAGTTTTCAGTTTTGTTCAGTTGTCATTGTATTGTTATATTCATCCAAATATTTATACTTTTAGCTCAAACATATTAAGGCAGACGTTTTGAATTTCATATTTTATCAGCAGTGTAAATAATTAGTTTTTAAAGCCTACGAGCTCATTTTAAAGTAACTCAAAACAAAAATACATATAAATTATTTCGTTAAATAACAAAATGTCCAAGGTAAGCCCCCTGGAGGAATTTAATTATTGGGACAATGGGCAAGGATCATTAGGGTATGCCTTTCTGAACGGATCTGAATCCCACGTATGTTAATAATATCATTTAGCAAGTGATGTTTCATGAAGGACAAAATCTTTAAAATGAATAAGCGTCTTTATCAAAAAACCTACATTCAGAGCGAAATGAGCGTTTCAAACTGTTGAGACGAAAGATTTTAAGTTTTTAAGAAAAATAGTTTTTTAACATTTTGTTTGCATGGTAGTTTTACTAAAAATGAAATATGATTCTGAAGTATTAGAATCACACGATTGCGTTGTTAGGCATATTTTAAGTATAGTTTGTTTATAGTGTTAGTCGTCGTGTAGGTTTGATGAGCTTTATTGTAGTTGATAACACCTGATTCAGTGATACTAAATCTGTAGATTAAGTGATTTCCCAAATTATTTTAGTCTGTGGCTCTCTTGATGTGAATAAACAAGTATGAGACCCCCCAACCTATAAAAAAAGTCTTAAAATGTGATTTTAAAATGTCTTTCCCCCCACTACTTTAGCATGGTGGTTGAAAAACAGTGTCGTGGTAAAAACAATAACATCTCTTTTCGACATGCTGTATCATTGGCTTATTGTATATTTACGATTAAAATTAATTCAGCATCTTTGTTTTCGGTCCATTTTTGGCGAGCTCCCAGAAAAAGCTTCACGGCCCCCAGGGGCGCAGAGGCTCCAACTCTTGGAAAAACTGGATTAGCGCACGTCATGACAGAGGTATTCCCAAATGAAAACAGTATTGTCTCCTATCTTGAAATATTAGATTCAAAAAATGTTCTAATTTTTTTGGTCCTCATGTACTTTTTCAAGTTATTGTAAGCATAAAATGACAGACGTCTATTTCAGAGAAACATTCTGTTTTCTTTTTTAAGAATAGATCTTTTACGTGTAAACAGCTGTTGAGAAACGGAATACTATGAGAAAAACGAGACGTTGAATATTTGTGGTGGTTAATTTAAGAAAATGGGAAAACCCAATTTGAGAAAAAAAAGAGAGAAACACAGTAAATAAACCGACATTTCAAAATGTCTAGTGCTTATAAAGGTCTTACAAATGTACGTATTAGCACCGAAGGCTCGAAATGTGAAATATTAAACCAAGCAACATAAATTTATTATAATATCAGAGATCTAGTAGTTTTGTTAACCAAATTTGTCACTTTAATGCATTTGGTAGACAATTAAGTCACACTTTTTTGGTAGACAATTAAGTCACACTTTTTTGGTAGACAATTAAGTCACACTTTTTTGGCTAAGAACAATTAATTCATAAGTAGAGAGGATCTATATATATAAGTTAATTATTGACGAAAGAAAATATTGCCCCCCCCAGTGGCATAGCGGTATGTCGGCGGACTTACAACGCTAGAATCTGGGTTTCGATACCCTTGGTGGGCAGAGCACAGATAGCCCATTCTGTAGCTTTGTGCTTAATTACAAACAAACAAACAAGTAATTACCTTGTGCTTCTGTCATATCCTTAGAGGGCGCCATCTGACAGTCGGACTAGTAAGCTAAATAGTAGGTGGAAAATATACTTTTATCGTTGTAAAAGTTCTAACAACGGAAGTTCGTATAGTAATGAGAAATTGTATCCAAGCTTGCAAGTGAATGTGAAAATTACTTAATTTGAGTACGAAATATTTTATTATGTTATTTCTTACAAAAAAAAAAGATCAAAACATATCGGAACCTATTTGTAAATAGAGATATTTTGAGCCCACCACATGTTTACTGAAATAAGAACGCATGGTATTTAATCATTATCAATTTACATTAAATCATAAGCAATGTAAAATATACGTTCACGAATTACAAACGTCTTTCGATTCTTACTCGTTTCCAGTTACTATTTGAATAGCATGCTAACTACTATGACGGTGTCTTCATTTTTTATATAAAAGAGAATTTTGCTTCCGAAACTAGAAACATTTTAGTACGAGAGTGGCATGTATGTCCACGTCTGTGTATGGTAGTTTTAAGTAACCAAATAACATTCGATGCTGAATTTATTCCTCACAGGTTTGTTGTTTTCATCAAAACTACCAACATCCAGATTGATTACATCAAACCCATTCGAAACGTTAGGTATACTTATCAATGTAATTATTCACTGCGTATTTCTTTTCATCACTTTATACCATGAAAAACGGGCAAAAAAAGGAATGAATAAAAAAACAATAATTCGCATATTACTGTTATTCTTTCTTCACACTCTATTTTTTTCTTTCTTCTTTTTTTTTTTAATCTTTCTTTATTTGTTGAATTTCGCACAAAGCCACTCGAAGGCTATCTGCGCTAGCCACCACTAACTTAGAAGCGATATATATTAAAGGAAATGCAACTAGTCAACACCACCCACCACCAACTCTTGAGGTACTCTTTTACCCACGAAAAATGGTATAACCGGCACATTATAACGCCCCCACGGCTGAAAGGGCGAGAACGCAGATCACAAGTTGAATGCCTTAACCGCTTGTCCATTTTGGAAATGAATTTCTGCCGTATGTAGATTAATTATTTCTTTATGCACTGATTATACACAAGTGCAAAGGAAAGTCACGAAAATACAAATAATAAAACCGATGTTCTGACTTTTAAAGAAACTTACTTATTTGTTACAAAAAGTTTGTTTGTTTTTGAATTTCGCGCAAAGCTACACGAGGGCTATCTGCGCTAGCCGTCCTGTATTTAGCAGTGTAAGACTAGAGGGAAGGCAGCTAGTCATCACCAACCGCCAACTATTGGGCTACTCTTTTACCAACGAATAATGGGATTGACCGTCACGTTATAACGCCCCCATGGCTGAAAGGGCGAGCATGTTTGGTGTGACGGGGATTCGAACCCGCGACCCTCGGTTTGCGAGTCGAGCACCCTAACCACCTGGCCATGCCGGACCTGTTACAAAAAAGAAAAATATGCAACAATTCGATTCAGCTCTTTTTCTACATGGCTTTGTTCTTTAATTAAGTTTTTCAAAGCACAAAACGACAATTTTCTCGACTTTAAAGAAACTTTATATCATTCATGTTTTATCCCATCTGCGGACTTACAACGCTATAAACCGGGTTTCGATACCCGTGGTGGGCAGAGCACAGATAGCCCATTGTGTAGCTTTGCGCTTAACTTAAAAAAAATACAAACTATGTCTGCTTTTAAAATACAAACTATGTCTGCTTTTATTCAGATTCATGTGTTACATATTTGTACTTACATCAAAATAAAAGACCTACTTTTTGTCGTTCTTGTTAAAAGTAATTTACTAATTCTCAAAGAAGTATGTCGAATGTATCTTGCAAGCAGTTTTTAACTAACTGTAAACAAGCGATGTGTTTTATGATACCACAAATTTATTGTTTTTCTTTCGAGTTCACGTATAGGTAGGATGATAATGTATACATTTATCTAATCGATATATAGAGGTTACCTGCTCACATAACACAGATTTTTGACAATCTTTTCTTGACAAGTACAGTAAGAATTGAAATACTCACATGAAGCAGGATTAAAAATAAATATATAGATGGTTCTAAAGCTTATGTACCTGGAATTATGAGGGTTTTTTATGTGTTGCCAAAGAGATTTGTTATGCAACCAATCTGGTCTCTGAGGAACTTGTTCAATAAAGCAACACAAAGAAATTTGTTATACAACTAATCTGGTGTCTGAGGAACTTGTTCAATGATGCAATACAAAGAGATTTGTTATGCTACCAATCTGGTTTATGAGGAACTTGTTCAATAAAGCAACACAAAGAGATTTGTTATGCAATCAATCTGGTCTTTGAGGAACTTGTTCAATAAAGCAATACAAAGAGATTTGTTATGCAACCAATCTGGTCTCTGAGGAATTTGTTCAATAAAGCAACACAAGGAGATTTGTTATGCAACCAATCTGATCTATGAGGAACTTGTTCAATAAAGCAACACACAGAGATTTGTTATGCAACCAATCTGATCTATGAGGAACTTGTTCAATAAAGCAACACAAAGAGATTTGTTATGTAACCAATCTGGTCTTTGAGGAACTTGTTCAATAAAGCAACACAAAGAGATTTGTTATGCAATCAATCTGGTCTTTGAGGAACTTGTTCAATAAAGCAATACAAAGAGATTTGTTATGTAACCAATCTGGTCTCTGAGGAATTTGTTCAATAAAGCAACACAAGGAGATTTGTTATGCAACCAATCTGGTCTTTGAGGAATTTGTTCAATAAACTTAAATAGGTGTATTCATTCAGTGAGATTGAAAAAATATAAATTTCTTCTTACGCAAATGATAAAAATTTCAACTTGTTAAAAATAATGCACACATACATACCGAAGGGTAAAAATATCCCTTAGTAAGAGAGATATGTGCAGAATGATGCCTCTCATACTGTTAGCGATACGCCGCCTACCAGATTTTACCCTGTTAACAAGTCTCACATGTGGAAGGAAAGAAAAACAAATATAAAAGGAACAGATGTAGGTGCTGAAGTTATAAACCTTGAGTTAAAACCGTAAATGCAATTCAAATGTCAAAATTATTTGAATATTTCAAAGAAAGAATGATTTAAAGCTTTAAAAATCTAATATTAAAAAAAAAGTTCAAAATACAAATAAGTATGTACATCTGGCACAATTTCACTGTGAAAACTACTACATTTGAGATAGTAAGAATTATTCTCCCACCCCAAAAAATTATAATCATATTGTTGTTTATCTTAATCAAGAAATATTCAAAGTTTGACTCTTTTTGTTTTATCTGAAATGAGGCAGATGACCATGCTGTGAAGACGAACACCTGTTCTCTAAATCTTCCAAAACTTTTAAATGTGTATATACTTCAATCAGCGATAAAAAAACAACAACAACAAAAAAAAAAAAAAACAACGAGCGTAATATTAGTTTCTCGCAGTGGAGACTAACGGGAGAGTATCTGTCGACATGATAAAGTTGAATGTAAATTTCATCTGTTCAATGTTCCATAAGAGTAAATAGTTACTTGGTAATGTGCTATTAGCTTTGAAATTTTTCGACCATGCAAACTATTTCAATAAGGTGATGGTGCTGAAATTATGTTCATGTTCTCTAAAAATAATTGTCGTATTTTTATTTTGAGGAAAGCTGCTCATTTGGAAACTCCTACGTGTGTGAAAAAAAAAAAAAAGAATTTAAAGACAAATGGCATCGTTAAAAATAATTCACCAAAAATAACAACAAACATTATTTGTAATTGTCCAGTATTTTTCAAATATGAAAACATAATTTCTGATATATATATAAGGTAATTGGTGGTCTATGTTTGATATTAATAATGTCTATTTTGTATGTGTGTTTCTTATAACAAAGTTACATCTGGCTATCTGCTCTGTCCACCGAGGGGAATCGTACTCCTGATTTTAGCGTTGTAAATCCGAAAACTTACCGCTGTCCCACCGGGGGACTTCTATACCGGAATGAAAATGTGGAAGTTTTACAATAAAACTGTATATTTTGTTCCATTAGAAAGACCCTTTTTAATTACTGCGGAGAAAATTGGAATTCACTCCGAAGTTTAGTCCGTTTCTTGTGACATGAATTAATTTGACTTCATAATACTATAAATTTCCTGGTTTTTCTTTTATTACTCGCAAAACATTACGAACAATGAGAGAGGTTGTTTTTCCAGCGCAGCGCTACACAATAAGCTATCTACGGTCTGTCCACCTCAGAGAATCGAACCATGGATTTTAGCGCTGTAAATCCTGAAACTTACCGCTGACACACCGTAGGACATATGAGAAGTAAATCAATACAATACAATAATAAGTCGTTGTGTTGTCTTCCATGTAGTATATATATTTAGTTTCAAGTACAGTATTATCTAAAACTGTTTAGTCTCTTTCTAAGTTTTATATTTTTGTATGTTAACGATTTATTCGACGTATAATGAATGCCCAATAAAATGAATTTATTTATTTATTTAAAGCTGTTCTCTGTAGCTGTTTGACAATCTGATATCAAGTAATATTCCTACTAAAGTGTGACCAAACGCAGAATTGTAGAATATACTGATCTCACCAAATGTAGGACTGTAGAATATATGTATCTCACCAAACGCAGGATTATAGAATATAAAGATCTTAACAAACGCAGGATTGTAGAATATAAGGATCCCCCTTAACGCAGGATTGTAGAATATAAAAATCTTACCAAACGCAGAATTATAGAATATAAGGATCCTCCTTAACGCAAGATTATAGAATATAAAGATATTACCAAACGCAGAATTATAGAATATCAAGGTCTTACCAAACGCAGGATTGTAGAATATAAGGATATCACCAAATGTACAACTGTTGAATATAAGGATCTTGCCAAACGTAGGACTGTCGATTACAAAGATCTCGTCAAACCCAAGATTGTATATATAGAATATAAGAATCTCTCCAAACGTTCGGTTGTATAATAATAGGGATTTTTGTATGATAGAAGCCTTTTATAGATAACATTAAAGATTTCTAACATGTTTCTAAAGATTAAAATCTGGGTAATTGGCTGTTTAATATATTCCACTCTCACCACGTTTAAACAACGTATCCTTCCATTTATTACAGTGTTTGAATGCACCAAGCATCAAACTAATTCAGTAGGAGTGCATTGAATGTGAGATTGATGAACAATTCATTTTCATCTCTACTGATTGTTTTTACTAAATACTGAACATATAATATAATGTTTCGTGGTTCTAAACATGCGTGTTTCGGTTCTGTACCACGAGATTTGTTCCTCGGTTTTGATTGGTACTTTTCGTATAAAGTTACATGGTATGTTAATACTCGTTACGTATATACATATATAAATACATATAGCGTTAAATATATACCAGGCCCAGTGTACAAAAGCCACCAAAATTAAGGCGGTTTCCGACCTTTCGATAATATTCTACATCCGACGTGTTACAAGTAGACCCGTAAAACCAAATCATCACTGTGAAGTAAGTTAACGCAACGTAATACGTAAAGCATTGTGTTCTATTCCAAGTAGTTTAAAGTCCAGTAGTAAGCACAACTTGTTAGCCACTTTCTGCTTCTTTATGCTCTTGTATGTTAACGAGTTGATATTTCAACGATGTATAAATGTGTCTAATTTAATGTTATAATGATTCTTTAGAATAACATATACAGAATTCAAAAAGAATCTTAAGTTTAGTGAATTAGTTGCTAACGAGCACTTTAATTTGCATTTTTTACCACTAACGCTCCCTGGTGAATATTTAAGAAAGAAAGGTTTCTGCATTTTCTATTTCTTGCGTAATTGGCGAAAATAAGAACAAAAATAAAGGAGCTGATTATAAAAACATGGTTGTTCTTTAAATCATATGACTGTGAACTTTTTAGTTGTTGGCGCCACGTGATAGAAGTCCTATCAGTACATTGTGCTTGGCTGTAAACTTAAACTATATGAAACATTGACTGAATCTCGTTTGTTTGATAGTTTGGAAACGTTCTACTTATGCTGCGGTAAGTACGTAATGAGCCTATTTCCTTCGACATAATCGGTTTTTATAGTAGTTGTCCGGTAGCTGATTTAAAAGAATCAAGCTGAATCAACCATGCGCTAAGCCATATAATTGCTTCAATTTTTCGTCATTTTGCGACTCTAGCTAATTTTTCGTCATTTTGCGACTCTAGCTTTCTCTGATAATTTATCAAACGTTCATTATTATAATGTTCGTGCAACAAAATTAGAAACTTCGTGCATGCGATTAGTGTTTCTCATGTTATCTATGAAGGATATAAATGGGCAGACAACGGATGTCTCCCGCCCACTTTTACGTTAGTCCATTTATACACTTCGCAGAAAATACTCGCGTTTTAGCCATGAAGCAAAAGAAACACTTATAATTTCCCCTAAATCATTGAAATGGGTGAAATCAAATAAGTACCATATGTGATATGAAACTGCTTATTTGATTTCGTATTCAGAACACATGTCACTCAAGCACGTTCCTATGTATTCCCAGTACATTAAATATATTCCGGTAGATAGTTTCGAGATACTTCACTCATAAATGGTTCTGCAAATTGACTGATATATCAGAAAGAACGTATTAAACTATTTAATGACATATGGCACTGGAAAAACACGTCAACCATAACTTAACAGGGTTAATATAATGTCGTAATATTTTTAGATTAAAACTATGTGCTAATGAAACATTATTTCTCAAACAAAATGTCCAGTTTGTTCGTGTGGTTTCTACTGTAACTGTAAATAGGTTACGGGGAAGAGGTAGATGGTATGGAGATGGTTTGAATTTCGCGCAAAGCTACACGAGGGCTATCTGCGCTAGCCATCCCTAATTTGGCAGTGAAAGACTAGATAGAGAAGGCAGCTAGTCATCACCACCCACCGCCAACTCTTGGGCTACTCTTTTACCAACGAATAGTGGGATTGGCCGTCACATTATAATGCCCCTACAGCTGAAAGTCATGTTTGGTGGGACGGAGATTCGAACCCGCGACCCTCAACTTGCGAGTCAAGCGTCCTAACCACCTGGCCATGCCGGGCTTGGTATGAAGAAATCGTTTCAGTTTGCACTAACTCATCTTTTCATATTGAAACAATATAGCTACATAACGCAAATATGATGAGAACTTCTTTTGAGTCTGCGGAAAACTAAAAATATCTGAATCAAAGAAAATTAGTTTCTTATCCCCTCGTGACATAAGTAGGATCGCCAAAAGCAGCAAATTTTATATCCATGCAACATGTAGTTTATATTGTGTGTTTTTTTTACTTAACACGGTTATAACCTGTATTAATATTTTATTTATATCGAGCTAGCTTATAATATTGGAGCAATCAAATTAATCCATTTTACCTTTATTAGTTACAAACAATATTGTTAATTTCGTTTCATACATTTTAAACTTTTTTGTAGTAACATTACTCCATCCAGCACTGTAAAAATAGTCGTGTACCATTTCATCTTTAACACATCTATGTTAAAGAAACCTTTTTTTTTTTCTTCTTATGTGCCTTTACTGTACCATTTGTTGTCCGACAGTTATTCGGGTTTTGACAGAGTCAGTTGGGTTTTTAGTAGATTTAATGTACACAAAGTTGTATATGGCCGCTGCTTCCAGTAACTCAATATTTTTTACTTCATAAAAATGTTTTCTCTTAACTTTTATGCTTCTGATTGTCGTTTTTGATAATTCGCTTTGCCTATATATATAACATAAGTAACTGTTTCACTTTAAAAATGTAGCTTACATACTGGCCTGGTCAGAATTTGGAAATTTGGAAGGGAGTAAATCAAAGAACCCCAAAGCACCAGTTCGTTTAATATCCCGAAAATGTACGAAAGAGCGCTATTACGGTTAGGGATTGAGAAAGAAGTGTTTCTAATTTCATTAAAATATTTGTGACTATTTTGTTCTTTAGCTATTAATTTTTACGTTTCAATGAGTGTAAACAATAATCATAGCAACTATTGTTTTGTAGTTAGGGAGGCAGCTTCTCCGTTCCTTATCTCCCTGGAACTGTTTTACTGTAGTTAGGGAGGCAGCTTCTCCGTTCCTTATCTCCCTGGAACTGTTTTACTGTAGTTAGGGAGACAGCTTCTCCGTTCCTTATCTCCCTGGAACTGTTTTTCTGGAGTTAGGGAGGCAGCTTCTCCGTTCCTTATCTCCCTGGAACTGTTTTACTGTAGTTAGGGAGGCAGCTTCTCCGTTCCTTATCTCCCTGGAACTGTTTTA
>NW_013666023.1:135586-137980 GCF_000517525.1 Limulus polyphemus | reverse complement strand
CACTTCTTATTTCCATTTCTCACTGGAACTGTTTTTCTGTAGTTAGGGAGGCAGCTTCTCCGTTCCTTATCTCCCTGGAACTGCTTTTCTGTAGTTAGGGAGGCAGCTTTTCCATTCCTTAGCTTCCAGGAACTGTTTTTTTTTAATTAAGGTAGGAGGCAGATTCTCCGTTTTCTATTTACTGGTATAGCGCATAAAATTTGGCTTGCCGTTTGTTTTCTGGTTACTGGTTTAATACACAACGTTCCTGGCTTAACATGAGACAATTAGTTTCCCGTCGTTGTTGGCCTAATATGTAATATATTTGGTTTCTCGTTTATTTTTCTAGTTAGTGACTTGATACTCCTGAAGAAGACAGCTCCACCTGTCAAAAGTTCTAGGTTTTTTTTAAAGATATATATATATATATATGTATATAATGATATCGCACCTACAGAGTAATTTTTATAATTACTTATTCTTTTAATACAAGCAGATGTGGATTACATAGACGTTGTAGCCGTTTTATTTAAGTCCCTTTAATACTTTATGAGTGAAAGTATTTCATATTTAACCTCTTACTTTAGCCAGAACTAATTTATCTAAATTTATTTTATTCAGTTTATAACATTTTTGTATTCTCCTTGACTTTTAAACGTTTGAAGTTTTATTGTACATGTTATATTTCAACAATGATTTTCGTAACAGGAAAAAACGTCATTTCGGTGTTATATATATATATGGTATATAATAAAATTATTGCTCATTTTCTATGACGCCAAATTACAGTAACGCCTTCTCTTTCAAGGTGATGAACAGGATGACTCATTTTTGGGAGGAGTCTAATATTGTAATAAAGTAATATTTTGACTAATTTTAAATCTGAACATAAAATAGTTTTTCAGATATTTTAAAGAAAGAATGAGACACTAAATTAGAACATCGTAACTCTAAAGTTAATCAAGTTAAAAAAAAACCTTTGTGTTAAGTATAAAGTCAGCGCACGAAGGGCATTTCAGATACAATCACAACCATTAAAAGCAATAATTTCTTCTCCATCAGGAGTGGTGGGAAATAACTGAGCTATTCAAGCAGGAATAGTTGCGAAAAATGTATGTCATTACTATCTATAGCGCGTTTAAGTCTCGCATATATCTTTCAAGCTAGCGTACCACAGGTCTTGCTGTTTTCTAATGGACGCCAAAAAAAAAACTGACACTGCAACCTGCAATGACAAATATATGGACACCATTTGAACACTAATTTACGAGAACGCGAATCCCAGCGTACATGCACAAACGCTCTAATGGGGAATTTAACGTCGATATTTATGTACTGTGTTTAAATTCCAAACAAACTTTACCCCTATAATTTCTTATGTCACACTCTGGCCATCACAATGAGTAGAAAACCCGAGGGTTAATTCTAACTGGAAAGCTACATGACAAACAATTTTTGAGCAGGAAAGAAGACGTGTGTATGTATAAAAATAATCCTTCTACCATACTTTCCTCTTCCCAGTAAAATGTATATTTGTCAGTCGAAGGTTGGGAAAATGTATGCTTTCCATTCCGCAACTTTCCGAAAATTCAACCAATCTATGTTATACATACATTATTTAATCACTTTAAAATTATATGATATTTAAACTTTTTGAAGTACCACCCAAGCCGAATTTAAGAAATAAAAAAACTTTAAAAATCTAGTAGCGAAAATTAACATTTCCAACACTTACCCATTAATGGGAAGACTGTGATTGTATTTTCTAGCACAACTGAATTGTATTTGGTGCAACTTTTATCAATTTGCAAGGGAAGAAAACACTGTACGTGTCTATGCAGGCGGAGGATGAGTCTAGAAGTGAGAAGAATAGTGTGTAAATGTATGCGGGAAGCTCAAATAGGGTTTATTACAAATGTTATAATTTATACATTAATATTTTAGCTTACCACCGACATTAGCTCCAAGTTCCACCAGTGGGACGCGTACCACAGTTTGAGAATCCCTATTTTAAAGGATTCAAGAAATTAAAAAATCACTCGCAAATAAAACTCACTGTTCTCCCCGCGTTTATGATTGTTACTATAGTGTTGTGTGCTTCCTCGACTCTAGTTTGTGATATCATTCTTCGTATTAATTCTTTTTAACGTAAGCTGTTTTGCTAATTATGAACGTTTGGTTCACAATGTTCACCCTATACAGTCTGGAAAAAATTTACTTCCAAAACTCAGGTTATCTGATTAAAACACTGCATACGAAAATAAAAATCATGTTCATAAATTTTATCCATTTGTTACGCGTGGCCCGGCATGGCCAGGTGGTTAGAGAGCTTGACTCGCAATCTGCGGGTTCGAATCCCCGTCCCACAAAACATGCTCGCTCTTTCAGCCGTTATAATGTTACGGTCAATCCCAC
>NW_013666023.1:126928-135275 GCF_000517525.1 Limulus polyphemus | reverse complement strand
GTCTTACACTGCTAAATTAGGGACGGCTAGCGCAGATAGCCTCATGTAGCTTTGCGCGAAATTCAAAACAAACAAACAAACTTGTTACGCGTAGTTTCGTTTTTAAGGTCAGAATAAATATTTATCTTTCTTCAGAATATCAAAAGGGGATGGAAAAATAATCAAATATTAATTTGTATTTATAACAAAGTTACTAAGGTTACCTGCCATCATCTATAATTTTTTACTACTAACCAGGGGGAAGGTAACCAATTAATATCACCCTACCACCCACTGTCCATGCTAGAGGATTGATTGTCACGCGCGCTTTTAACGCATCCACAGTTTAAAATGTGGTATTGTACAGATTCGAACCCGACTTGCTGGGTCCGAAATCTAGAACTCACCTCAGGGCCAACCCGCGCTGAATAATTTTTAAAAGATACTTTCTATACATATTTATTAGCTTTTGGAACCTAATTTTTCTACATCTTACTCTTCTGTTTTGTTAAGCCTTTTCGTTCTTATTGTGATTCTTGCTGGTTATTGAAGCTTTCGATTAGCATGTTTTACCCAACTTATGTCCATTTCTTCTGATATTATACACATGGGTGTATATATATAATAATATATACTGCTGTATTTCAATAAACCAACCATTGTACATTTCTGTACGACAAAACCGATACTGAACATTAGGTGTGCGCCAAGTGGAGCAGAATACTGTCGTATTTCTATAAATCAACCATCGTACTTTCTGTACAATATACCGATACTTTATATTAGGTGTGCGCCAAGTGGAGCAGAATACTGTCGTATTTCTATAAATCAACCATCGTACTTTCTGTACAATATACCGATACTTTACATTAGGTGTGCGCTAAATGAAGCGGAATACTGTCGTATTTCAATAAATCAACCATCGTACTTTCTGTACAAATATACTGATACTTTATATTAGGTGTGCGCTAAATTAAGCGGAATACTGTCGTATTTCTATAAATCAACCATCGTACTTTCTGTACAAATATACTGATACTTTATATTAGGTGTGCGCTAAATTAAGCGGAATACTGTCGTATTTCTATAAATCAACCATCGTACCTTCTGTACAATATACCGATACTTTACATTAGGTGTGCGCTAAATGAAGCGGAATACTGTCGTATTTCAATAAATTAACCATCGTACTTTCTGTACAAATATACTGATGCTTTATATTAGGTGTGCGCTAAATGAAGCGGAATACTGTCGTATTTCAATAAATCAACCATCGTACTTTCTGTACTATAAAACCGACCAATAATTTTTAGTTTTTGTTTAAAATTATGATCGAAAGATGGTTTTCGATTTTTTTAAGGATTCAGATTATCAGATATTTTAATTCAAGTCTGTGTGATCATACACGCTTGATTATGATCCAATAGAACGCTGATCATAGATGTGTGAATTGACAAAGTAAGAAGCAAGTCATGCCACCAGCTGTCACTATAGGTGACAGAAGCTATTTGTTCAAGAGAAGTGAAGTTTACTGTGAAACAGCTTTGTTAAGCCTTATAAATAACATGTATTTTTTACTTCCTTGTTGTTTGTAGATCTGTTTATCTCGTTTACGTGGAGTGATTTGAAAACAGTAAACAATACAGCTACAGCAAGATTAACATATGAAAATATAAAGCCATTTTTCAAACCACTATAAAAGAGAAATAATTGTGTGGCCAACGTATGGGCTACACGTCATTTACGTCCCCATTAATTTCAGTTGGCTGAAATGCAATATGACCACATAACCCCTTTTTCTTTTACAGCATTTTTAAGGATGTCTCTGTGTTTACATGGAGAGGTCCAATGATGTCTTTGAAGCATGTAACAACACTTAATATTTTCCACAATAAACTTTTATTTTACAGATAGCGTGTTTTGAAAGGCAGATAATTAGAGATCATATGATATTTAAGGATATTCAAGTTGAAAGCAGACCTGACTTATGAAGAGTGTACAGAGACGCTGCAAGCTGCCTGTGATTGTTTTCTTCAGCAGCAGCCGTCGTGTAATGTTGATTTTCTTTATTGACAACCCAATAACTAAACCTCCATCACAGCAACTTAACGCCAGCGGCGTTGACAGTGACAAATTGTCAGACATCTCGGTTTATCTAACGTTCTGCTGATAAGGAAAAGATGACTTCATAAATTGCACTTTAAACTTAACCTATCAGAAAAGAGAGCCAGTGAACCATTACGCCAAGAGGTCATTACGCATGCGTGAATCTCTAAAAAAAATGCTTACTGTTACTAAAAAAAAGTTGAGTTTTGTTGTATGTTTTAATTTATTTTATTTTTTAACGATATAAAGCGTCAGTGCCTTTATAGAATTTCTTTAAAGTTTGATAAAATTGTATTATGTTTGTATTTACTAGTTACGTTTATCTTCGATTCAGCTCTTTAGCTCCGTGAAATATATATATATATAAGATGATAAATGCTTCCAAAACTTTAATAAACGATAAATATGGGATGGTCAGGGGCTTCAACACGGCCTTCTTTACGTCCTGCTTATAGAAACTACACTTGACAGGGAATTCTTTCCCTCCCTTTTGATATACATACACACAACGTAACAATAATGTAAATCATATCGATGACCAAGCATGCGTGTGTAGTAGTGGTTAACAGCAAGCTTAATCGATGAGTTTGTTATATGGGTTATGAACTTGTGAGTTGTGTGGTTATACTCTCTCGACTGCTATAGTTCAGTTCGAAGATGTAGCAAAGCAACGTCAACTGGTTGATGAACATTTTCTTTCTTTGTCTAAGGGGAAATATATTGGTAAATCATAAGATATCAAGAGTGTGTTACTGCGATAGAACGCGGCTTAAACGACTGTTTTGGGGTTTACTTTATTAATTAGCTCGTGTAAGAGATCATTAACGTTTAATGTTTTTATATGTACTAAGTGCGGCGTGATGTTTCGGTCGATTCTAGTTTCAAAACCACGGCGAGTACATGAGATGCCAGCATATATATTTTGCTATACTTAGATCGATTCAGTGATCTAGTTCACTAGTGAAATGATTTAAGTCTGCAATTAGATTACAAACAATCGTTTTCACATGAAAACAAATACCTTTGCATTTGCTCTAGTAATTCTCAATAGCGACGTAAATGTGTGATTCGATCTTCCTGTTCCTTCTTTATGGAGTCTAGATTTTTAAGAATAGTATTTCCTTTTGGAATATGAATTATAATTCAGTTAAATTCGTTTTTCGTTCGTCTGGACGTGAATGTGTACAGAACCATTATTAATGGTGAAAGCTTATAAAGAAACATCTTGCACCATAATGCGCCGCATAATCAAATATTTTCATCTTTTTTTTAATTTTCTTTTCAAATGAAAACAACAACAGTAAAATAGTGTAATAGTTTAATCCTTAATTTCTAACTTGAGTCATTCAAAACAGTTTTCCTAAAACTCTAAAATAAAATCAAGTACTTCAGGAAGAACATACTAAAATAACTGTAGTAAAATGTATTAAGCCTCGTTTTTATTATTAATTACAACGCTTTTTCTTGTATTTCAGGTAAGCATTAAGCCTCGTCTTTATTATTACTTATAACGCTTTTTCTTGTATTTCAGGTAAGTATTAAGCCTCGTTTTTGTTACTACTTACAGTGGTTTTTATTGCATTTCAGGTAAGTTGAAATGATGGTTATTTTGACATGCGTGAAAACGTCACTGGAAACTTATACGGTGGGGTTTAGGCTTATCTCTAACTCTCGCCATAGGTTTAAAGTGAGTTATCTCATGTATCTGGCAGAATGACTGCCCATTGTCAAAAGCAATTGACTTAACACACCTTATGAATGGGACACAGGCATAGTGAGTTTTGCAAAAAAACTACATAAGTTCAAATCTTAAGCAGATTTTTAACTTTTGTATCAATTAGAGAGATTGTTGCTGGTGGCCGAGAAGCTATTGTGTTTTATACAAAACAATACAATAAAGCTAACCCAATTTTTTATTATATTGAGAATTTAGAAAATATTGATCAGGTATATCAGCCTCACTAACTTTCCCGGTGTCTCATTGATAAGTTTAAGAGCTTATAAAACTAAAACTTAGGGTTGGATGCTGTGGGCTGTGGTGGTCACAGTGTAGATAGCCATTGTGCAGCTTTGCGCCGAATAATAAACAAACAAACATAAGAGCAGAGTTCAGCATGAGTGGTAAATAAAAGTAACACGATATCAAATAATTGTCAGAATCATCTACCGCTAATTTGAAATTGCAGAAAAACACACTGACTTTTAAACTCTATCAAAGTTTAAGAACTCGTTTTACGTTAAATGAAAGCCAGTAAGTATTACCCAGACTGAATTTGGAAAAACCAAACACGACATACATAAGCGAATATGCTCCAAAGTATCAACCGTGGATAAATATAATAATAACGTTATATATATATATATATATTGTTGCTTTTAATATTCTGTTTGGTCGAGCAAAGCTTGGATGATGTACATGTGTGTGTATAATTAAAAGATCTTATAACTTGTCATACATGGATGCATTTGGATTGAGATGTGCTGTGAATATCCAATTTTTCATATGTATAAGCACGTGTGGAGTGACCAGAAGTAAGCTTGGATAAAAAGAAAATACCTTATTAATGCAGTGATTGCCTGCGTTGTAAGACACTGGTTACAGAAGTGTCCTTGATCTGCTTGGTTAGTCTCCTTCTGGTAGTAAGTGTTACATGGAAAGGCAATTAGGTACTTCTCTGGAGCCGGCCAGTGAAAAGCAGGAAGACGCTAACCCTGTAAGGACAATGTTAGACGGCTTATTGACGTTTCCTAGCCAGTAGCGTGGCTGGAATCTACGTCGTTCACCAAGATGTATCTCTTTTATCCTTGTTGGCCAAGCCCGCAGGGAGAACCTCTATACAAGGCTTGCCACTACTATTGAATACAGTTTTTGAGAGTTGGGTTAAAGGAATATGCTATAGAAGGCTTTGTGGAGAATCGGAGTTTGCAGTGCTTTCAGTCCCTCGGACGAGACTGAATATTACTTTCGTCAAGATGAAGCGCATCCTTCTTCAGGATGCGCTATGCCTAGTTTTGACACATAGTTTCGTTTATTATTGTTTATAGAAATAGAACGAGTGTTTTGAGCAGACGGAATGGAAAATTTATTCCCACGGATTGGTTGTAATTTTCTTGCCATTCTTTTGACAGGTTATTTCTTATAAATTTAACAAAAAGATTCAGACTACCCCATGAGATTTTTTACAGCAGAAAAACAACAACTAAAATTTGAAAGCTAAATATATTTTGAAGGAAAATATAATTATCAATACAACTTTACTGTAACATCCCGTTTTATATATAAGTAAATCGTACTGTGTAGGAGAAGAAAGGGAAAAAATCTCATTTTATTACATAGGTTGGAATTTTCGTTTTGCGTTAACATTTCTGGAAGTGTTCTTGTGCGTGATTGGACAACATCGTGTTAAACCACGTTTCAGTTATATGATGGTATACAAAATATATGCACTGCCAAAACATGTATGTTCGATAAGCCTAACAAGTGCAACAGTAATCTTAATTTCCAAAGAAGATATGGAACGATAAAATAATTGTCATTTTATGGTACTTGTTCGTTGAGTGATCAGGTGGGCGATGGAGAAATAAAATATATTTAATTGATACTTATAGGTTGTAACAACTGATTAACCACTGTGTATTGGATGGTTGATATTGTCTTTAGATATTTAATTACAAAAATGGTGGTATATTTTATTCCGCTAAAGAATCTGCGTAAGATTTGGTTATATCTAATTAAAAATGAAGGATAGAATTTGACAAGTTAAATTGTTCATAGAATAAGATCACGACTATAAATTTGAAATCACAAACTTTCTACTTCCGTTCTACACTTAGATGGCGAAAATAATGATCCTAACAATCAATGATGGGACTTGTAATGAAACATTATCCGTTTTCACTTGAGTCAAATCAGATTCAGCCGGTATTAGCCGAAACTCATTATCAGCTCTTTTGGAATTTAAGTAGGATACCGCTTCTTCTTTTTCGGAAGCTAAGTTCTGTTATTATTAATTTTATTTCTTGATAATATACTTTGTATAGTGCATAAAGAGGTGCTTGTTAACATATAGAAAACCTGATACTCCATTTACCGTGAGAACAGATCCTGTCAAAGATGAGTTCTGTGTTTCTTAAGGACAGAGCCTCGCATTACATGGTAATTAGGGTGCTCTAGTCGCAATCTGCGAGTAACAGGATCGAAACCTGTCGCAGAACATGCTCACCCTCTCATTCGTGGGGGCGTTATAATGTGAAGGTAAAGAGTAGCTCAAGTGTTGGAGGTGGGTGGTGTAGACTGGCTGCTTATCCTCTAGTCTATCATTTCAAATTCAGGGACGGGTAGCACAGGTAGCCCTTGAATAGCTTTGCACGAAATTCAACAAAGCAAACAAACAAGTTTTAAAGATAATTTCACCACTGGATAGAATTCGGTTAAATGACCAATACTTGTCACATCAAAAAACTTGCGTTAATTATAAAATAAACAATTATCTTATATTTTAATATTCAGATTTGAATATTGTTATTAAACTATGAATAGTTTTGTATAAAATAGTGTGTGTGTGTGTTATTTTTTATTTTTTTACTATCTCTAGGCCTGCTGTGGTTTAGTGGTTAATCTGCACGTACTGTGAATTCGATGGTCTTCTCATCTCGCTTCTGCAAAAACGCGTTTTATAGTATGGGGCTATAAGTCAAATCCCACATTTCAGTCAGATAAAAGTAGTCCAAGAATCAGTTGTAGGTGTTGTTTAATAGCTATCTTTCTTTTAGTCTCTCATTTTAAAATTAGGGACAGTTTGAGGAGATAGACCTTACATGTGTATCTTTGGGCAAAAGCTCTAAACCAAAAACAATAAACCCCTATCGACTCTTCCATCTGGTCTATTAGAAATTGCACCTATTGAATAAAGTAGTCTTTCTTGAACAATTTTTACTAATGCTATTAATGTCTGAATATTATATATATATATAAACACAAAAAATATTTTTAGAGACATAGATTATGATACCTTTCATTTTGTATTTTCGAAATGAAAACTGTTCGACAATATAAAAAACCTATTGGTCAACCTATTAAAGAGGTAAATTTGATGCTGTTTATGGCTTTATTGTTCATAATTATTAATGCAAAATGAAAGAAATCCACCTGAAAAATATAGTTCTAAATTACCACTGTTAGTGTCCGCGAGTTGATACAGAATAACAAGTGTGACGTCATATAGTGTATCGTGATTGCCAATAAATAATGAAACAGGGAAATCTCACCAAATCCTGAAAAACATATTTGATGCACATCTGAATTATGGTCTGAATAAATACAGTGTCTCCAAAGATCTGTTAAGTAAATCAGATCTAATGTTATCTATTAACATGATTAAAGTAGGGAGATGAAGACACATCATATTGCATGTTCCTTAATCATATCGACATCCGTGGAGGAATTGTCATGTCCCAAGCACAACGTATTCACGTATGTCATGCTTAAGAGGAGAGTGACGACTTAGACGTCTGTATACATAATTTTGCATGGTAAAATGTTATTTGTGTGTCGCACTCTTGAATAATTTACAAACAAGTTTGAACTCTGCAATACAGAAACGTATTACTGAAGGAGTGGAGCGGGAGGACGTGCCCCCCAATTTTGACTTCTTTCTAATTATTATAAATCGCTGCGTCGTCTTTGAATTCAATGGTCACAGTTAACATAACAAATACGCAAATACAGTGGTCCCCACCAACCCTCCACACACACAGAAATTCATTTTTTTCCCGCCGTCTATGACAACCAGTACCAGTAAAAGCTTTTTTAGAAAAAGAAAATTGAAATTATTTAACACTTTTGAATCTCATATCTGGACATCTCTTGAGCAGTTGATCTGACATAGCCAGCATACTCTGCAAGTGAACTCGTTGAGCATCAACAGAGACAAACACCAAGTAGGTAGATTATTAGTATTGACAGTCTACCATATGTATATTTAATCGAAACGAGTCGGTTTAAACAGTAAAAAATGACACAAACATCAAACAGAGACAAACACCAAGTAGGTAGATTATTAGTATTGACAGTCTACCATATGTATATTTAATCGAAACGAGTCGGTTTAAACAGTAAAAAATGACACAAACACCAAACAGAGACAAACACCAAGTAGGTAGATTATTAGTATTGACAGTCTACCATGTGTATATTTAATCGAAACGGGTCGGTTTAAACAGTAAAAAATGACACAAACACCAAACAGAGACAAACACCAAG
>NW_013666023.1:119686-126745 GCF_000517525.1 Limulus polyphemus | reverse complement strand
AATGAGTTATCTGCGCTCTGGTTATTGGGGGGGATCGAACCTCTGATTTTAGCGTTATAAGTCCGTAAACTTACCGCTGACCCGCTAGGGATTTTTTCAAAGTATGCGTTTCCTATTTGCATACCATCTCAGTATATTCCGACCTTTTCTGAAGAAAAACTTTGTACGTACTCGATAGAAAAGTATTGTAAAGCAAAATTGTAAAAACGTTTCTCTCCTAGTTTTACAAGAATAACATTGCTCAGTAATTATTATTTTAAGTAAGATCTTCAAATTACTTTGTATTCAGACATTCTTACGAGTTCATAAAAAAAATTGCAAATCTCACAAAGCTATAAGTATGTTCTTTTCTTAAGAAATAAAATTATTATCATATGATGTTATCTAAAACTCCGCGTCGTAAACTATTACTTCAGTAACTTAACCGTGAGTATATGAAAAAGTTGAATCGGGCGTGGCCCGGAATTAGCATGACGTGCTGCGAATGTGAAGGTCCTAGGTTCGAACAGTGATATACTGCTAAACATACTGCATATTTTTGGCTGTGAGGGTATTAAAACTGTGGTAATATATTCCTCTAATCGCTTGAGAGTAAACGCATAGACGGCGGGTGCTGCTGACAAATTGCTTTCTCCCTGAGCAGTATTTCTAAATTACGGATGGCTATGCTTAAACTTTAGAGGTTGTCTCTTCCCTGATAAATCCGTTTAGCCCATATATCGTATGGCCAGGTAGTTAGGGAGCTCGACTCGCAATCTGAGAGTCGCGGGTTCGAATCCCCGTCCCACCAAACATGCTTGCCCTTTCAGCCGGGGGGCGTTATAATGTGACGACCAATCCCACTATTCGTTGGTAAAAGAGTAGCCCAAGAGTTGGCGGTGGGTGGTGAATACTTGCTGCCTTCCCTCTAGTATTACACTGCTAACTTATGGACAGCTAGCGCAGATATCCCTCGTGTAGCTTTGCGCGAAATTCAAACAAAACTAAACAAACCCATATGTCGCATAAAATGTGTTCAGGTTGAAAATATCAAATATAAACTTGTTTCATTCAGTTCGAATGGTAGACTTTTAAACTGCTGTCAATCATATTGTTCTAGCTGTGACTATAATAATCTCACAATAAATATCGTCTCGTACCTGGGCTTGAATTGTTTTTAATTTAAGATATAAACGTATGTCATTATATAAATACATATAATCATGAACTCAGCGTTTTTAAGAAATGAACTTTTATCGATGTATAAGATTTGTTAACAATTTTTAAAGATCGTGAGAGCGTCTTAAATATGGCTCCCCATAACTCGGTGGTTCTTAAACAAAAAACAGCAGGTATTTGTTATTTATTTGGAAACTTTTTTTTCAGGAAGTAAAGCATCAACCAAATAATTATCATAATATGAAATTGAATTTAAAGATCGCAGAGTTTTCAAAATGGTTTTGTGCTGCTTCTTTGCCTACGTTAACAAGCACTCGTCTCCTAACTGTTGTATTGCATGGTACCTAAAACACTAGCTATTTAAATATTCAAAGTTAAGTTACTCGTGAAAATCTTTGCAAAGGAGACAGCTTAAAAATTATGTGTATAAATTACGTTAATTTATGGGTCAAACCGTCATATATTACTATAATTAAAAATGTATGCCTCATTGCAATTCAGGGCCTTGCCGTTATCTCCTTTCGTCTTACCGCTGACTCTTCGCAAGCTCGTGAAACGCTCACAGGGAAAGATGCCACAAATTGCATTTGGTTTTTAATTTTGAATGCTTCATATTCCAATTTGGAAACCATCTGATTTACCGTAAACCTTAAGAGAAGAATACGTTTTAAAGAACCACAAAAACTGGCATTGAGAACCATTAATAAGATGATTCTTGTTGTTTCGACAAATAGCATGATAAATAGGCATATGGACAAATCTATACTTAGATGACAGGCTGATGAACGGCTGCATAGGTGGACAATTAGATGGACATTTAAGATAAATTGATAATCAGATAGATAGGTTAATAAATAAATATACTTAGAAATAAACAAATAGACACACTTAGAGGTATGTAGACAGGTTTTTAGAGACATATAGTGATAGATATAATAAATACACACGGATAGAGAACCAAAGTAAAATAAAAACGTATAAAACGCAATGCAGGGTGATTAGATTGACAGAGTATGTGTAGCACGAAAAAATAAAATACACATACTCTGGGAGATATTAGACTGAGTATTCGCCACGTGATTGGATGGGACGATTTGAATATCAAGACACGTGACTGACAATTAGTACAACGTGACGCTCACTAATGCAGATTGTAGACGCATGTTTAATACCTATGGTGATAGTTTAGAAAGGTTATTTCAGTGCAGCGCTTCAGATAAAGTTTTTATTGTTCTCTGAAGCTTACTCTGTTGTCACCTATCGATTGTGTGAATTAACCTGCTGGATTATACTGTAAAAAACGACTGTTGTAATCCGTAACTTGAACTGTAAAAACAAAACAGCTACATAAATATTCTAGTGTGATATTAATCTGTACATGTTTTTCCCAATTTCTTTTTTTAAATCTCTGTCTTTCACTTTCCTTATCTGTTTCTCTTTCAACATACACGTTACAATATTTTTCTCTCTCTAGCAACGCAACTTATATAGATACATAAAACTACACCTGTAAGACTCAACCTACAATTACAGTTAGTTTTATGGAAACGCCCTGATTACAGCTTGTCTTAATTGAAACATCGATTTCTTTAGTTCGTTTAAAACATTAAAAACCAGTGCAGCTGTATTTCAGCCCCGTGACTGACGAGGTTAAAGTCTCCCCGTGAATTTAACCAATCACAATAGCATTAAACTACATAAAAAATGGTGGGCTGAGACAAGTATAATTCTTTTTTTTTCCAATTCTGTACCTTCATCACCACAACTGCAAGCTTACACTGGTGATTAAGAACTGGATGTACGAAATAAATTATGTTACCGTTCAGAGGTGAAACCTAAAACCTCAATTTTATTACAGATATATACTTAATGAGATATTTTTCCTATCAACCATCTCTGGCGCGTGATGAATTCTTTAGAGCGCACGACTTCTGTTTTTGGTTAGTTTCGTTCAAAAAGATTAAAAGTCTATACGTATTTCATGATCTTTAATACGACAGTTTTTTGCATATTAAGCAGTCTGTAAAAGTTCTCATTAACAGAGTATCTTTCTTTCACTTATCCTGTAGTTCTAGAAAAGTTCCTGAAAGAACAAAAGTATAAGTTCGATAACATAGCCCACCATAAAACTGTACTGTAGTTTTGTATATTCTGTGATATATCTATGCATTTGTTTTGTTTTTTAGCGCAAAGCTACACAATAGTCTATCTACGCTCTGTCCTATCATATACTATCACATTTGGCAAACTTCTAACTTGAATGTTGTAGAACCCGTGCCTCTCAGGCTTCTATATCTAAAACAAAGGGTTCAGGCGATAAAGGTAGAGAGCAGGCTTTAGGATGCAGAATTGCATCACGACTGACTGGAGCTAGCGCATCAAAAGGCAATAAATCGAATCTTAACGTCTCCTTGCCAAGCCGGGTTGTATTCTAAGCACCATTTTATTCATACTCTCCTGCCGGTCCATGTTATTGAGAAGTTCGAAGCGCACCTTAAGCCCGACACCGCGATCCAGGGCGAGGGTTTCAGACGATGAAATTATATGTTTCCAGGACTTTCCCCCTTGGTAATTGTTGTAAATTATCCTTCCTTTCGGGCCAAGACCTCAGCCGTACATGAGGAAACGTGCTTTTTGGGCTGGCGGGAAGGGAGGGTATGAAATTCACTATGATCTGCCTTACTGCTGGTCGATGAAGTATACCCGATGAAAGCTATACAGTACAATACAAACTGTTAATTGAACTTTGTTTAACGACAGACTTGTGTGTTCCGTTTATTTGATCGGATTCTATATCAATAATGTCAATTTATGATGTTCTGTTGTTGTAGTTTTTTTCGAAAGGAATTTCTGAAAGAATGTTTTCTAAAAGACAGGTGTCAAAGTTTTTCAACTGATAGCAAGGTCGACTAGCCAGCAGCTGAAGAACACTTCACAGATCATATGAAAATGATCGATGATCATAAAATCAGATAATATTGAATAAACATTGTCATATTCAGATAATAAATTCAGGAGAGTGATCAGAAAAATGTATAACTACAGAACGTATTTCTCACATTACTTTGAGCATTTTCCTAATTATAATAATGATGAAAAATAGTGTTATGATAGAAAGAAGAATGGAGAATACAGTATGCTTTCCCTAGTACAACTGAACTAAGTAAAATGAATAGATATGGAACAAATATTTGTATATTCATCAACATAGTGATGATAGTTAAATTATAATTGCACATTGATCAGTTATAATATCGTCCATTAATAACCCTGTATTACAAAATTTAGTTCACGAGTATTCATAATTGATTTTTAATTACTTTTCTTTATACAGTTTGAATTTGTAAAACAGTATTTGCAATATTCATGTCAGTTTTATATAATGGTGATCTGAATGCGTTATTAACAACACCGTATTGAATTTGTATGCTGTTCGGGGCACATTTAAGTACTAACTGAAACTTTTACTTTGTATTTGGGAACTCTGGTTGTTAAACAAGGAACTCATAAATAAACTTTTCGGAATCATTTTGTTCGCCTTACAAACCACGATAAGTTTTTTTTTTTTATGAATTTGCAATTTGGGATACATTCTGTTAGTAGCAAAATTCGATTTTTCTGTGTTAGAAATAAGGAAAGGAGAAAGCGGAAATGAGAAGGAATGCGATCAACGGTCTACCTTTCCATGTGGTGATGTGCTCCATCTGCATTAATGTTTTTTTTATAGGCTTTGCTGCGTAACACGCACTTTCTCTATTTGCCAAAGAAAAGTTTCTTCTATTCTCGATAAAGTCACTTATGTTATATTTATCACTGCTCCAGCTGTACTTCTCCAGATTCGTATTAGCAAATTGGTTTTGTTATTCTGCTCCATTCCATCGCTAGACGGCAGAACTTTGCTAAAATGGGTGATTTGATCGCATGCCATACAAATTCTCCACTCTAGAATTTCTACTTATGCCTAACCTGACCAGATATAAGGCAAAGACGATCGGTTATTTATACTTCTGTATCACACTCTGACAACGGCTTCTGAAAAGAGTAACTGATAAATACCTACAGCACATAAATACAAATTTAAAAGAAGAAAACTAAGCAGGTTCCTTCTTGCTCCATAGGCTAATTACATCTTGAGCTATTTTACAAATTCAGAACTTTGACTGATGGTGTGTGTGTGTAGTTTTAGAAGTTTAAAGTAACGAAGCAGTTACATCTTGAGTTATTTTACAGAGTTAGAACTTTCGCTGATGTTGTGTGTGTGTGTGCGGAGCAGTTACATCTTGAGTTATAGTTTTAGAAGTTTAAAGTAACGAAGCAGTTACATCTTGAGTTATTTTACAAATTCAGAACTTTGACTGATGGTGTGTGTGTATGTAGTTTTAGAAATTTAAAGTAACGAAGCAGTTACATCTTGAGTTATTTTACAGAGTTAGAACTTTGGCTGATGTTGTGTGTGTATAGTTTTAGAAGTTTAAAGTAACGAAGCAGTAATGAGTACATTTTTATTAAAATGTATCATTTTACATAAAACTAGACTCTTCACCGTATTTTAATAATTGGAGTTTTGTAGGCAGCCTTGAAAGTAGTTTCTGCTATCAACAGAAATTAACTGAAGTTGAGAAAGGTTTTAATTTAAAATATAGACAAACAACTCAGGTTGTTTTGTGGCAGATTTATTTCAAATCTCTTTAATTTAATTTTTTTATAATAGGTGTAAAAATGTAGAACAGATTGTAGGTATGTCAAAATTATTACTGTTTAAAATATTCCAGTTCGTAGAATCGTTAACGATCATGGTTTGGACGTTTTTAAACCAGAGAACATAAGATTAAATGAATCACTAGTAGATGAATATGGATAGTCAACTACAAACTGTACTGTTAATCTTTCACTTAGATTTTTAGCTATGAACTGTGATACTAATCTGGCTCTTGGGAGTTTTAATTATGAGCTGAACTGCTAACCTGGCTCCTATAATTTTAACTGTAAAGTGTATTGCTAATCTTTCACTTAGATTTTTAGCTATAAACTGTGATACTAATCTGCATCTTGGGAGTTTTAATTATGAGCTGAACTGCTAACCTGGCTCCTAGAATTTTAACTGTAAACTGTATTGCTAATCTTTCACTTAGATTTTCAGCTATTAACTGTGATACTAATCTGGCTTTTGGAGTTTTAGCTATGAACTGTACTGCTAATCTGTCACTTAGATATTTAGCTGTGAACTGTGGTACTAATCTGGCTCTTGGAGTTTTAGCTATGAACTGTATTGCTAATCTTTCACTCTTCTGAACGAACTACTGTGAAATATTATTGTGGAGCGTTTGATTTTACTTTCGAGTTAAATTTATGTATATAGATATTACTTATCAATGTGTTGAATGTTTTCGTAGAGATTCTGTTTACTTGTTTTAATATGTAGTCGTTGAAACATCATAAAATAAGCTTATTTTTCCAAATATAAAAGAAGTATAACTTGAATATTAACTAAATTAAACCACATCTTTGGAACAAAATATTAGCACAAAGACTGGGAACTAGTTTCGACACTATTGTGTGTCATCATCAGTCCTACACAGTTAGCCAACACTTTCATGTATCCCCTTCAATACAGTCTTCTAACTGTGTAGGACTGAAGAAGACTCATGAAAGTGTCGAATCTAGATTCCTTGTGTTTGTGCTAATATTTTGTTCCAAAAGTGTGGTTAGGTTTTATAGTATTAACGCTCCGTTTTTGTTTTGTCTTTTTCTGAATGTATACACCTGGAAAAAAGTTAAGCACCCCCGTGTTTTTTTCAAGTGATTCAGATTCGACGTTCTTGTGACTGATTATAAATTACCATTCAATCTAAACGTGTTTATCAAATGAAATTATGCATTATTGGGCACAAGAAAACAAGA
>NW_013666023.1:107542-118758 GCF_000517525.1 Limulus polyphemus | reverse complement strand
TCCTGAAAAATATTTGGGGGTGCTTAACTTTTTTCCAGGTGTATATATTTATATCCTGCAATTTTATAAAACTTCAAAGAAGTTTGCCTACTCGTGGTGTCATGGACGACATATTTAGTAGTTATTTGTGCAGTGATAAGAATTACACTTCTTGAGCAGCCAGTAGTCTATTCTGAAACGTTTATTGCGACAGTCGTGACTGAAACCTATTGTTAATTTTGTGCAGACTTTTACCCTATGCTATTAGTTGATACTGCAGTCAGAACCCTCATATCAATGGTGCCATGAGACTAGTTAGTGTATTGCGGTAGGGTAAGCCTGATATGAGATTTGAATGCCGAGGTAGATACACAAACAGTGCCGGAGCTTAGCAATCAGCGACGAGGCCCGACCGACGGGGCAGCTTGTTGTAAAGGGGTCATTTTTCTTCATTTGACAGCCTCGTGAGCAAGACTCGGTTCTGTTTGGAATACTGCTGTCACTGGGAAACTATAATCTCAGCGGCCTTGCTAAAGGAAGACCATATAATTTTCGCCGGTGTGTTTTTTTTGCTGATTGCTAGGCGTCAAAAAGAAATAAGAGTAATAATAATAATAATACACTACTCTTGGAATGTGGGGGTTGTCATTGCTCTGTATAAGAGCCGTAAAAAAAAATCTGAGGTACCACAGGCCCAGCTGTTCTACGAAAAGTTTAATAAGTCAGTCTCAGTTGCACCAGCAAATGTTAATCCTGTCTGGGAATTTGTGTCAGACTTTGAACTTGGTGAACCACTCGATTACTTGGTTTTGTGGCATCAAAAGGAATAAGCATTTATAAGAAAAGCTTACTATAGGGTTACAAAAAGTGTGTTTAAGTTATGTTTTAAATACAGTTTTTGTTGACACATTCTTTACCTTTGTACTAATGCGCTTGGCAACTCACCACATTTGTCACCATTTCGGTGTTCTTCCGCATATTTTCTGCAAGACGTGTTCAAAGACACCGCAACATTATCAGCTTGATTAGTCAACATATTAACCCCTATCGATACACCTACAATCGATTACAATGAGTTACAAATCACTATAGCCATACCGACACTGTTACAGCCAGCTATAATGCATTACCAGGTACATTAAGCTTTACCGGCACTCCTACAGCCAGCTGTAAACAGTTACCAGGCATATTAAGCACTACTGACACTCGTACAACCAACTTTAGTGCATTACCAGGTACATTAAGCTCTACGAGCACTCATACAACCGGCTGTAATGCACTACCAGGCACATTAAGCACTACCGAACCTCGTACAGCCAGCTGTAATCAGTTACAAAGCACATTAAGCACTACCGATACTCCTACAGCTAGCTATAGTCAGTTACCAGGCACATTAAGTTCTACCGGCAGTCCTATAGCCTGCTGTAATCAGTTACCAGGCACAGTACGTACTACCGACACTCCTACAACCAGCTGTAATCAGTTATCAGGCACTTTAAGCACTACCGACACTCATACAAACAGCTGTAATGCATTACCAGGGTGGCCCGGCATGGCCAGGTGGTTAGGGAGCTCGATTCGCAATCTGCAGGTCGCGGGTTCGAATCCCCGTCTTACCAAACATGCTCGCCTTTTCAGCCGTGGGGGCGTGACGGTCAATCCCACTATTCGCTGATAAAAGAGTAGCCCAAGAGTTGGCAGTGGGTGGTGATGACTAGCTGCCTTCCATCTAGTCTTACACTGTTAAATTAGGGCAGATAGCCCTCGTGTAGCTTTGCATGAAATTAAAACAAACATTACCAGGTACATTAAGCTCTACCGATACTCCTACAGCCAGTTGTAGTGTTTTATGGGGCACATTAAGCACTACTGACACTCCTAGAGCAAATTCTAACGAGTTAATCAGGCGCTACCGATACTCTTAAAGCCACCAATAGTGCGTCACTAGGCGCATTGAGCACTACCAACTCTTCTATAGCCAGCTGTGATGAATTACCAGACACAGCCCTGCGAACGCTCCGACAATTTCAATTTTCACACTATCGTTAAACAATCTGAAAAGCCTTTTAGAACTAATTAGTAAACTTAGGACACGAAAAGATAGACAAAATTATTATTTTTTTTGTATATGATGAATGATGAAATAAAATGAAAGTAATTTCTTGGAACTTTTAAATTATAAGCAATTTTATAGTTTATTGTTGGCACTATTAAAATATAAACTAAATCGAAATGCATCTCTGAAACTTAGGTCGAGCACTTACGACCTAAAATAAACTCATTCCATAGGATGGTGCAAATCAAGTGCCTGACAGTTCTATGACAGTGATTTTGTCCGCAAAACCAAAGTTTATAGACATAATTTTATATTCATATTGAACTTTATTTAGTAATAAATTTAACGTTTCCTTATGCAGAAATTGAGGGGTTCATATAAAATCTATAAATTGCTGGTGATTAACTAGCTTAAGAAATATTTCATCTGTTTGGTAGAAAGCTGAAATGTGGTTGATAGAGAGGATTAAGAATGTTGTATGGCGTGGAAAGCTTCAATATTTGTGATAAAACGGGACACTAAGAAATTTCCTGACGTAAGTACTATTGATCTGCTTTGCCCCTGTCGGTGTAATCTTGTTACGTTCGCGACGGTTATTTAGTTCCAGAAGAAAATTTGCATCCAATTGAATCGCATAATAATATTTTTACCAATATCTGGTTAAGAAAAATAATGTTGCAGGTTATGACGAAAGTATAACACCTTTATGTCTATACATAAAGGTGGATATCTCAACATAATGTCTGCGATTATATCCCTGAAAGACCAAGTTGCGTCTCCTGGACTTGTCAGTATGAAAACATATGTACTTTTTGTTTACCAACTTAATATTTTTTATAATTCCAGAACTTTTGATTATTTCGTTTTATACTTTTTTTTTATTTTATGGTGTTTAATATCTCATTGCTAGAGAATTAAATTTTATGTAGTAAAATTTTCTTGACTGTCACGTTTTGTTTGTGTCTAGTTAGTTTAGATATGCAGTTTGTCTTATCTATGGATTAAATATAATGTCTTTTATATCGTTCAGATGTGTTTAGTTGAATTGAATTTCACGCAAAGCTATTCGAGGGCTATCTGTGGTAGCTGACCTTAAGCTTCCTAGTGGTATAGTGGTATGTCTGCGAACTTACAACGCTAGAAACCGGGTTTCGATACCCGTGGTGGGCAAAACACAGCTAGCCCATTGTGTAGCTTTGTGCTTAAGCTACAAACAAACAAAAGTGACCCTAAATTACCAGCGATAGACTAGAAGTAAGGCAGCTAGTCAAAACTATCCACCGACAGCTGATGGGCTACTCTTTTATGAACGAATAGTGGTATTGACCGTCACATTATAACGCCAACACGGCTGAAAGGGTGAGCATGTCGTGACGAAGAATCGGACCTGCGACCCGCAGATTGCGAGTCCAGTGCCATAACCACAAGGCCATGCCAGTCCTCAGATGTGTCAGTCTTCAAGTGTTTTCTTTTATTAAATTTCGTTGAATTGCTGTAATACTTGAGTGAAATATAAAGAGATAACGATATTATACATCTATAAAGGTCGAATTTAAGGTAGTTTGAGCTTCGCAATATTTATTAGCATGATTCACCCAATTGTAACATTTAATCCAGATATATAATGTATATTTTATCTAAAGCATAGTAAAGTATCAGCAACACCGTTTCGAAACGCTTAAGCATTCTCTTGTAGACGTTTATTTCTGTTGAGAAATTTACAGTAATAAAGTAGCTATATAGTAGATATACTTCGTATCATTAGTATTAGTCGCAAGTTCGCAACTCATAACTATAAGCATTACATTATCATTAAGCCTAAAATTACCAATAAGATGGATCCCCGTTGTCTTTTGTAACACATTTTTCTTAGTTATTCAGGCACCAAACTGTTTGTGAGTTCATGAATTTGGTGATTTCGGGGGCTTTAATTGTTTGTTTGTTTTAGAGAGCAAAGCCACATTGGTCTACCTGCTGTATCTATCGCGGGTAATCGAACCCCGGATATTAGCGTTGTAAGTCCGTAGACTTTCCCGTGTTCCACCGGGGAACGTGAGGCTTTAAGAAGATATGAATCACACAAAATTCTTTACAAAATATCATCAATATTGTAACTAATCTCACTAATTATTTCCGACATCTCAGGGTATTTTACATAAAAAATTAATGACTTCACCCTGTTTTTGGTCAGTGTACTTTATAACTATTTATTGAATTTCCACGCAGAGCTCTTCGAGGGCTATTTATAACGCCCACATGGCCGAAAAGGCAAGCCTGTTTGGCGACGTGTTTCGATCCTGCGCCTTAACTACCCAGCCATGCCAGGGCCATACTTTATAGCAAGTTTTGTACAGAAACAACATTAAATTACTCAGCGTATTACAAAAATATGGGGTAATTTTATGGTTAATTCAACTCCTTGCTTGGAACAAATGTCAAACTTTGCTTTAAAGTTTCTCGATATAGAAGTTTCTGGATATAGGCAGTATTCACACTGGGTTCGTTTGAAATGTGCAAGTTGTTCACTAGCCATGTTTACAAACATGCCAAGTTCGTTTGTAAATAAACTGGAGTTCGTGTTTATGGTTTACTTCCGTGTTTTGTCAGCACTCAACAAGACCTTTCAGTGTTCACAGTAAAGTTTTTAAATAGAAACAAATTGAGTTATTATACCAAAAGGAACGAGACTACCTCTTCTTAACACTAGAGTAGACTAAGAGTAGACGGTGGGTGATGTTGACTGGTTACCTTCCCTCTAGTTTATCAGCTCAAAATTAGGGGTGACTATGCGTAGCTAGTCCTTGTTGTAGTCTTGTGCGAAAATTCTGAATACATTTTTCGTCACGTTCTGTACGATATGAGTCTCCGTATTCAAAAATTTCAAATCGACTTGTGGAATGTGAGTTGTTATAAACTTATAAGTCGAGCTATTTCGCCGCAGTATTGTAATAGTTATCAGAACGTTTGAAAAGTGTAATGATACGTTAAAGTCATGTGGAATATATTAAATGTTTTATTCATATGTGTATGTTATGTACGAAAGATTTTTCCAAACTAAAATGCGCTTTGTTTTGCCCTAATTTTTTTCACAATTTATAATATGTGTCTATTGATGTTTTTACTCGGATTACTCCTTTTTTCCTCGTGTAATATTCAGCCAGTAACTTCTTTTTATTGTAAATATATAATCATAAAAAAGGATGTACTGGACGATCAATGGAACTAGGAATGTAAAAATTGTTGGTAATTACACAGATTTTGTTTGCTTTTCACTTGGAACAGAGCAAACAACGTTAAAAAGTTGTAGTTCTAGCTGCTCAGATAATATTTCGTAACTGATAGAAAGCAGGTATATAATAAACGCTGGTTAAAAGAACGCTTTATGTGTATATGTATCAATGAATAGGGGGTATATTTTCATCTTAGAAAGATAGATTGCGATTGAAGTGTATTAGCGGTTTGTAAATAAAAAAAGCAGAGACGATTTTTTTTTCTATAACACAGCCTATTAAGTAGATCAAGAATGTAGAATAAAATTTCAAACAGAATTCTCTCAAGATATTGTATCTTAATTCGCAAACAATAACAAAGACGTTGACTCAGCGATAAGTCTGAGGGCTTATGAAGCTAAAAATCGAGATTTGGTAGCTGTGGTGGGCAGAGCACAAACAGCCCATTGTATAGCTTTGTGCTTTGTTAAAAAGAAAAAAATCACAAAAGATTTAGATGATTTGGTGCTTGTACGCTTAGGTGGAAAATAAAATGTTTATCGAAATTAATAGTGGGAAACAAGCATATTTGTTATAACACATGTTTTATTTGTATAATGTGTAAATGTTTCTAAGATATCTAAAATGTGTTATAAAAAACTATTTTTTTTTAATAATATGCACTGTGTCAAACTGTTTCATTACAAAATCAACGTTTGGACATGGTACGGGTTGGGCGTGGTTTAGTGGTTAGCGTGCTCAACTGTGAATCCGAGGAATCGCGGTTTGCGACCCGTGGCCGCTAAAACGCAGTTCTAAGTTTGGGACCGTGGTCATACTGTAAGAATGAATTTATATCTCACTGTGTGATAACACCAGAGTATCTAAAAGGTTGGCGGTAGGTTTTGCTGACTAGCTGCCTTCCTTCTAGTCTTTGAGCTCAAAATTAGGTTAATGACAGTAAAACAACACATGAGATAAATAGTTTGGAAAATGACATTCAAATAAAAAGCACTTTTGACCCTGTCTTCTTCAGAGGTACCTGTCGAAGCCGCTAGCCTAGGGTTTCATCGAGTATATTTGAATGTGAGATCCAAAGTAGGGACAGCTATGCACACATAGCTCTTGTGTCGTTTGGCGTGGAATTACGAAACAAAGAAAAAGACATGATGTAGATATCAAGTGCCTTTAAAAAAGCTCTTAAAAAAGAAAGCGTAAATAAAAATAAAGTTACGATAAGAATACAACAAACTGTGAAAGATGAAGAAAATTTAAATCTTCCAGGGGAAAAAATGTAATGAACACGTTGTTTTCTCGCCATCATAATTAATTAAGACTACTTTTACGGCAATGCTTTAGGAGGTTTGTTTGGACAGTGAACACCTGAGGGCGGTTTTTTTGAAGAATGTTTTTATCACCATCCTGAAGTTTTTTGTTTTTTTTCAATGCAGATCGAAACGTTGTCTGAAAAGCGTGTAAAGCTCGTTTCTGACCAAACAAGCATGCTTGACCTATTCACAATACCTAAATCTTCATCATAGATATTCACACTACCAAAATCTTCACTGAATGAAGAAAAATACTATGTACTTGTAAATTTCGGTGCGTAATGTAGAATTGAAATTATTCTCATAGGGGTGACACTCTTTTTTTGTATTATGTGCCCTCTGATAGATCAATGATAATTTTATGGAGTTACAATGCTTAAAAAAATCCGAGGTTCAATAGCCCGTTGTAGACAGAGTACAGATAGCCCATTCTGTGGTTTTGTACGATGAAAACAATATGTATTATACATAAATATCATTCTGAACTACTAAGCGATTTCGAATGAATTAAATGTATTGACAATAACAAAACTACCGTTTTCTCCAAATACCTAAACTCAGTATGATTTCATTTGATGAATTAGTATGTTTGATATAAACTATTTTAGCGTACCGATATGTTGTTGTTTTATTTTTTTGTTTGTTTGAAGTTAAACTCAAAGCTACACAATAGGCTATCTGTGCTTTGTCCACCACAGTTATCGAAACCCGGTTTCTAGCGTTGCAAATCTGCAGACATACCCCTGTGCCACTGGGGGCATGTTATTTTGATAGGGCTAAACTACACAGTTTGTGCTCTGTCCATCACAGAGAATCAATCCCAGGATTTTAGCGTTCTAAGTCCGTAAACCAATGGAGGACCGTGCAACAGCTCATTCGGAGTTTCAAAATTAAAGGATTTTGACTAGGATGATATTGAGTACTTAAATTCAAAGTGTTGATATTCCAAAGATGCTTTCATCTGGAATAAAATAGTTGAATGAGTGTAAAAAGGTGTTTGGCTACAAGATAGTATTAAAATTTGTACATTTAACAGTCAGTAGCAAAATGTGCAGTAATGATTAAAAATTTTTAATAATTTTCTATTCCCGCTGATGCTTAATGAATATCTAAAAAGGATGTGTATTTGTTTTTCCCAAATCAGAATGTCTCGTAATTGACCCTATGATGCACCGTATTGAAGATGGTTATGATTAGAAGAGTTTCCGAACACAAACCCTCACTCTCTTGGTATTTATCAAATCCCACGCTAACCTGCATACTTTACATAATTACAACCTCTCCCTTTTTACACTTAACCGAAACAGATAGCTATATTTTCTGGCGCCATCTGGTGTACAAAGCTTAAAAAAGACCGTCTACTTTATTGCGGGTTGGACTCGCTTGTTTGAGAGAGTATACAAGATAATTACACCTGAAGGTGATTTATCATTTCTTTCGATAAGGGTCGTAGTCTGAAAAATGCGTGATGATAAGTTTTATTAGTTGATTGAATTTTAGATGTTGAAGAATGTGGTTCAATACATAACTATGAGTGCGTGAGCTTGTAACATGAATCTAAAATCAAACACAAACATAAAAACTTATAAGAGAATCAAAGCTTTGTAACAGCTGTTTTATTCATATATTATTCATAGGTTTTATAAAAGCTATTTAAAAACAAATATTGCATATTATATGATATGTAATCTTGAACATCTCTGTTGTTCGTAACCTAAAAGTTATTATTTTTAGTAAACGGTAAACATATTTTCCCCAATGCGCAAATAAACATAAGTACAAGAGTAAAATGTACTATATAAAAAAATTTATTGAACTAATTTTTATTTTATTTTAAAGTCTTGATTTTTAAGGTAAACTTATTCCACCTAATAAGTAGATTCCAACCAAAGGATGTAGTCTGTTACTTATAGTTACCGAAGGTTTTTAGGTGTACAGTTATTTTACCAAGAGTAAATTACTTTTATAATTGGTTATTCCACTCAAGAGGGCTTTCATCGAAGCATCTGTTTAGAAGAAAGAACATGGCGCCCCCCAGTGACACAGCGATATGTCTGCGGACTTACAACGCTAGAAACCGGGTTTCGATACCCGTGGTAGGCAGAGCACAGATAGCCCTTTGTGTAGCTTTGTGCTTAACTTCAAACAAACAAACAGAACATGGCGCTGTTCAATAAATAAATTTTAAAAAAGGTGCCGATTTTAAGACTAGGTCAGATTGCAAAACTTAGAATTCTTGAAATAACGTGTTTTCAAAACTTGTAAAGTGTTATATCATACATTTGTTAGGTGCAAGAACTATATCTCTCTATGTATAAATACCTGGCCTGATATATTACCTTCGTACGTTACTAATTTCATGTAGTCCGAAGTTCTATGACCTTGATATGGTGTAACTATTTCAAAGTGGATTGTGTTACGAATGTATGTTCTTCCATAAAAATATATATTACAGTTATTGACTCTGTCCATACTTGCGTAGCATTTTCTGAAAGATACCTGGCTCCCTCCTGTGGTGTTACTATTTTCACGTGAAAATATACAGGTATTATCTTGAAAACTTCTCATGGTATCATTTTATTTATAGAAGCGGACATACTGAGACGATGAGTCTTGCCTATTTCCTTCCTACACGTTTGCTATATAGGACGATACTTGTTAGGCCTGCATTTCACACCTTCATTCAACCTTCTCCATCACTGTTTTCACAGAATGGTAGTGTTTGTCATAACTAAATCATAGACTAAACTATATAACAATCGAATTACAAAATGCATTTTATATAAAAAAAATATCACTTAATTCAAAAAAATATATTGTTCAACCTTTGCATGGCCTGGTGGTTAAGATGCTCGACCCGCAGTCTGCGGGTCGTGGGTTCGAATCCCATCACCGAACATGCTCGTCCTTTCAGCCGTGATTCATTATAATGTGGCAATTAGTCCCACATTTCGTTGTTAAAAGAGTAGTCTAGGAATTTTAAATTAGGATTGTCTAGTACAGACAGCCCTCGTGCTCGTGTAGCTTTGCGCGAAATTCAAGTTTTTCTATACTCTGGCTGTGACAAAGTACAGCTACTGTTATTAAATAATGTGTACCCATAAATTCATTTTTATGTAAATCAAGTATCAAGAAATCAGTCGTGTAATCTGATATGGAAGTATCTGCTATTGGACCCCTTCTTCACAAATCCTCATTAGTTGATATACAGACTTTGCACCCATTATAAGAATGTGTTTGCTAATGGGACGTATGACCAACTCAGATGCTAATGCAAGTCTTCGTACGTGGTTTTTTTTCAATGAGTGAATCAAGAAGCTGCTGTGATAATATGACCTAATATTCTATCTGAATTGCTTCCACTTCATCAAAACTGCTTGGAGGTAAATCACGTGCTGTCAGACATCTCAGAATATCCCATGCAAACATGTTTAATCGGATTCCAATCCTGTTAACATGCACGCTATCCAATCCATTAGCTCAATATTTTCTTCTTCCAGAAAGCCAAAAACTGGTAAACAGTCGAGGATTATAGGTAGGTGTGTTATCATCTCTTAGAATAAAATTCTAATCAACTGCACCTGCATATGGTAAAACTAATGGCTGTAAGACTGCCTACCTATATTGTATGACATTAAAGTGCCATTTTGGAGCGCATGAAGGTGAGTGTTGCATAAACGCTCCATTGGTCACTGGGCATAAAGGTCAACCTTATGAAGCCTATTACGTGTTGACTTATGGTCCAGTAGTAGCTCTGAACTTTTAATTCAGTTAGACTTCAATTGGTTGTATTGACCTTATAATGTCAAACAGCAGCCGTCTAACAGAGTTGTCGACAGTAGTCGACTGTATTGGTGTTTTGAAATTGAGTCTACACTTTCGACTTGTAGACTTGTTGTGTTTGTCCGGTTTCTAGTTGGTTAACTACTCTCCACAATATAGAAATGCCTACATGTCTTCGTCGTGATTCTGACATGTTTCACTACAACTCTGGACCTCTGCTGTTGTTCAAACCGCTAACTGAAAACAAACCGTGTTTCCATTGCTTTTCTATACAAATGGCATGTGAATATCAATTCACACAATCAATGGTTTGGTCACACCAAACATGCTCGCCCCTTCAGCCATGGGGACGTTATAATGTGACGGTCAATCCCACTATTCGTTGGTAAAAGAGTAGCCCAAGAGTTGGCGGTCGGTGGTGATAACTAGCTGCCTTCTCTCTAGTCTTACGCTGCTAAATTAGGGACGGCTAGCGCAGATAGCCCTCGTGTAGCTTTGCGGAAATCCATAACAAACAAGCCTTGTCATAACTAGAATATAGAAACCTTCCGTGACCCATTAATTATCTAGAGCGGTGTATTTTGTTAACCTTTTATTTTCATTATCGTTTGTCATTGAAAGGCAATTTACAGGGAAAACATGAATGTACTTGTACGTGTGTGTGTGTGGATAGGTGTATGTGTGCATGGTGCAACAGTTCCATCGTGTTAGCTTAAACATATCCTCCTCAATTAACTAACACATTTCTTAAGCTGTTGTACAGCAAAGGGAGAAAACAGAGCAACAGCCACCGATATTGTCTCATATATGTATACATATATATACGTATGTTTGTATATATATATGTATGTATGTATATAT
>NW_013666023.1:87075-107450 GCF_000517525.1 Limulus polyphemus | reverse complement strand
ATGTTTTCAGGTCTGGTTCCGCGAAACATTTGTACGTGCACATTTAATTAACATCATTGTGTCTGACTCCATAGCTATGTTGTTTGTATTTTGAGAGAACTAATTTGACTTGGGAATTAGAGACTAATATTACACCGTTGTGTCACTCCAGTGCTAACACAAACATTTTACCAATGTGCGCATGGGACTGAAGTTGAATGTCTAACTTTCCTGCAGAAGCTTTCCTTTGTCAGTGTTGTGTAGGCCAGAGGTGTTCAAAGTATTTTATGGCAAAACCCTTTTCTAAGCATACGTTTTCTTGCGACCCCCCCCCCCTGCACCCTGTATAATCTATTTATGTATATACTGTACATGTAATTTTCCTACATTAATTGTTGTTACTATATTACTTAATAATAGTAACATTTGCACGGTAATTTTAAAACGTATTTATTTTGAAGTTTGCTACTTTCAGGTATAATTTATACGCTCCTATAATCGTAGTTGTACGACTCCTTGCAGTGTTTGCATAACCACTCAGGATAATTTTGATATATAATAAATAGTATACAGGCAAAAATTTCGGACTCGTAAGGACAAGTAATTCGAAGATTAAAGGTTTTTTTGTTGTTGTTTTTTTTTGGTTTTTTTCAACACATTTTCCCCTCAAAATCATGCCTAAGTGGTGTTGTGCTTTTATTTATCATTTGAGTTGTTTTTCCTGATATCTTTCAATTATTATAAGCCGTCTTATGCTCAGGTTAGGCAAATACTATTGAAATTATAGTCGAAAAAATCTTTAGCGGGTATTTGATGAAAATAGTCAAAAGCCGGGTAACTTTTGATGTGTCGTGACAAGAAAATGGAGATTTGTTTTATTCTTTTTGCGGATAATTTTTGACACAAAGTCTGTGAGGTTATTTGCTACAGAGATCTACACATAACAAGTAGTGTTCCTCTTGTTGGAACGAAAAAGACACAATAATGAGTCACACACTACAGCCTAGTGGGCGTTCTTTCTTTTCGCTTTACTATAAACGTGGAAGAAGATGTCAACCCAGTGATGGACGACCTGGTATCGTTTCCCGCTGTGGTTTGTTATAACAAACTGCTGCTCTGGTTGAAATTGAGTTGGGTTTTAGTGGTTTAAGCAGTCAAAAGCAAGCGATTCCGGTGATCAATCGAACCCAGAAGGCATACAACTACTAAAGACCACTGATTCCTTTGACCACTTTTATTTTGCACCTCTTTTCAGACGGGTTAGAACACCCCTTTTCTGTAAAATCCCTCTCTCCCTCTCTTTCTTTTTTTTAATGGAATCACATAACCTATGTTCTTTTACGAACTGTAATGTGGCTCCAGTGTGAGGTCAGTTCATGCTAGAAGTCGTGCAAACTGACAGCAACGTTAATTTTGTGTGACGATTTTGTAAGTTTGGTAATGTGTAGTTGTGTTGGAATCTCAGTTTTCTAGTGAAGATCTTGTGTGTGTGTGTGTGTGTTTTCTCTCGGATAGAAAGTTAATTTAAGTATGTCTTTGTATGCATATTTTTGTTGAAATAGGTACTTCCAAGACCATTTCATCACCATGAAAAGTACAAGATTTCGACATTTTCCTCAAACATCGTCAAATGATTCCTTCTCTTTTGTGACAAAGTTTGGAGTCACTAGAATGTCTATTATGAATGATACTTGAAAGATGAAATTTTAAAAGCTCTTTCTTACGCACAATGTCTACAATACCAGAAAGACCGACCCTTAGCAGGGGAAGATTCAACGTATCATTTGAACTTTTAATGATTATGAGGAGAGATTTTCCTCATAGAAGCGAGAAACTGTTTGTCGTTTCTTCTTTTTCCACAAAGAAATAAATATTAGTTTTTCAAATAATAATAATGATTAGATGAACGACTGAACAGTTTTTTAGTGAGCATAAATACAGTACTAAAATTATACCCCTTTACCATTTTTCTGCACTGAGTGTATTGAGAATTTTGTTACATGTTGTAATTTTCAACAACAAAAAATCCTTTGGAATAGGCCTTATTATTGTTTGTTTGTAATTAAGCACAAAGCTACACAATGGGCTATCTGTGCTCTGCCCACCACGGGTATCTAAACCCGGATTCTAGCGCTGTAAGTTCGCAGACATACCGCTGTGCCACTGGGGGGCCTTTATTATTGTAAATCATGTTTGTAACATTAAAGATGGACAACAATAAGTTGATGGAGATGAATATTATTGTTGTGTCAGCCTAGAAACGATTTCTGGCTGATACATTTGTCAGACACAGTTACAAAAGAGTGCCGTAGTGTACTTAGCTCCATTTCTTAAAATGTCATTATGAGGTATATGGGGGATTTGCATGATTCTTTTAACATGATAAAGCCGCTTTTGGCTCCGAGTCTCTGCTTATTGTGTTACGCTGTGGCTACTACATTTTCTTTGTTTCTTTTTCTTATTACAGATGAATATTTCGTTACAGCGTCTGCTCGTGGTGGGGGATATAATTCAGTCGCGGCATTTTTCCGTATTTACCCCGAGGAAAAATACTGTAGCAACCGTGTGTATTGATAATTTAAGTACTTTTCTTTCTTTTTATTTTGTTTTGACTGGTCTCTTGGTTCCATGGTGGCTCTACAAACGTGGACGTTAAGTGACACCTGTTATTAGCTCCAAGCATTACCGCTCCTGGTTTTGGCTAGCGCCCTCTTCTGGCCACGCCTACTACCTTGACCACGGTGCTTAGCGGTTGGTTGAAGTTGATAATAAAACTCGACATATCTGTAGTGACGACTAGGTTGTCTTTAATAATCGTCTTTCTTCTTTGTTATTATTTTAGAATTTTCCCCCCCCTTCTTTTATGTATGCCGATCTGTGCACGGAAAACTCGGAACTATCTGGCGAAGAACTATATTTAAATCCAAAAGTCATAGCATAAAATATGACGACGCCAGATGATAGCTAGAATGAATTAAAACTAAATTATATGAATAAAAATTGACCTTGGATGCTGTTAATAAATTACACCCCAAGTATATGCTTATGTTAAAAGTTATTGTAGTTGTTCGGGTTGTAGCACAAAGTCAATGCTATGTTTGATTACTATCCTGTTCAAAATCTTAGGATAAAAATCTTTATTGTTTCGTTTTTTATCAGTTGTTATAAATGAAAACACGCCATTGTAATATTTTCTCTGATTGTTGAAAATTACCCTATTATTAAGATAACACGAGATTGACTGAAAAAGATTTAGTTTTTCTTTTTTTGTTGTTGTTGTTTTTTGTCGTATGGACAAAGCATGTCATGTGATCAAAATATATATAATGTATTTTGTCCTCTCATATCAGTTAGTAGCTTAAACATTAGATGTTTGTACTCAACCAGCCATTTTCAAGATGCTTTATTTTTTCTAGAATGTCATCAGTGCCAGAAATGTTCTTAATTCTCAAAACTGCAAAGTTCTTTCATTTTTAGCTTAAATATTAAAATGGTACTTTCTTTAAAATATTTTTTATTTAGATATTTTCGGTACTCTGCTCAATTTGAAGCATCGTTTAGGCCTACATGAGCGTTAATTTTATTTTGAATAAATCTTCTTCTTCTTCGGGATTCGGTCCATGATTTGGACCAGGGAGGGTCAGGTTCAGAGTAGGCCCGTTTTTATGTTTCACCATTTCTCGTACATACATAACATGGAATTATCAGAGACAATAATATTTTTGTTCCTTGTTAAGGAGATATTTAATACATTTTGAATAAATCTTAATTCAGTTTTCATTATTTGAATGTAATTTAGCACCATCTAATAATTTCATTTGTTGAAATTACTTGTTTTTTAGTATTAAAGTTTTTACTAAATTGCAGTATATAATAATTATACTCATCCCACTAACCGTAAAATTACTTTTTAAATAAGTATAAAAATATACATTTACTCGTGTTTTTTAATTAATTTAAGTTCGATCATTAACAAAAGACAGTACTGATTGAACCGTTCTATATACTGTTTGATATATTGTCTATAATAAGAAAATCAATATTGTAGATACAAGTTTTCGGTTATTAACACAGCACTCGTTGTTTTCACCAAGATTTGCTTGGATAAATTTGGTTTCAGTCCCAGCATGGTATACGGAAAGATTTGATTTTTAACCCTAGTTCTCAGAATCATTGTTTATCTCATTTAAAACGTGAAAAGATTTTGTCACGAGGATCTTACATTCTCGTTATCTCAGTTCTACATCAAGTCTTATGTAGATATAGTACTTGTTGAAAACGGCGACTAGTTTCTCTACTTCTTCCTCCTCAACTCATTGATGAGCATTCAAGGGTTTAATTTAATGGAGAAAAATATCTTCAACATATTTTTATGGTAAAAAGTATTACATTCGAAATATTATTACCAATAGGGTTGTATCAAAAGGTGATAGGTAACATGCATAACTATACTTCCTTAATGCGATTCGGTAAATTTTTCAGTTGAAGATAATATTATTTTAAAATGTTTTAATAAGAAAAGGAGTGGCATGATTTTTCATTTTGTGTGTGTGGGGGGGGGGGGCTTTATTGCTTTTGTGCTGTCAAAATGAGCTTGGAAGTTACTGCTGTTTTTGTTTTATATACATGCTATAGTGTATTTACTATAGGATATATATATATATATATGTGTGTGTGTGTATATATATGCTATATTGTGTATAGTCTAAAATTTGTATATATATATATATATAATTAAAAAGGTAACGTGTGCGTGCATGGGAAGCTTTTTAAACTTCATTACACTTCGCACAAATGAAATTAAAAGTAGGGAAGTACAGACTACGTCACCACATGCATAAGGGAGGGATGGGTGTAGATAGCACTATGCAATGCAAAGGGAAATGTTTTTGAGGAATGGATCTGTCATCTCTCAAATCCCCATATCAGAGAGCAGTGTTTATGTGTTAAGATTTTGTGTGAATTTCTTCATTTACTTTTGTTTATTGACAATTAGAGTACCGGTATCATTAGACTGTTCAGTAAGGGACCTGGGAACACTATCAATAAGTGTTTGTCTTTTGTACTAGAGATGTTTGATGGGTAACAAGTGTGGTGGAATAAGTTTAAACTCGCAGCCATTGAGATGCCCCGCACGGCCATCAGATTTATTCATAACTCTTAAGTACCTAAACTCATACGTGAGTAGTCTAGGCAGGTCAATTAATTACTTTAAATATACAGCACTGCCTTTCCATTTTAAAACATTGTGCATTCAAATACAAAATACCACAACCAAAAAAATGTTTCGTACACGAAGTATGAATTTCCCCCTATCTGCCGGTCGCGGGTTCGAATCACCGTCCCACCAAACATGCTCGCCCTTTCAGCTGTAAGGATGTTATAATGTGACGGTCAATCCCATTATTCGTTGTTAAAGAGTAGTCCGACAGCTGCCTTCCCTTTTGTCTTTTAGTGCTAAATTAGGGACGGCTAGGGCATATAGCCCTCATATTGCTTTGCACAAAATTCAAAACAAACAAATATATATCTCTGCTAGGATATATGTAAATGTGAGCTAGAAGTTGTATTTCATCATAGTAACTATTGTTTAAAGCTTTAAGTGTACATGCACATAACTCGCTATTTATTCTATATTTATCAAATGTTTAATTACACTTGTTAGCACATAAATAATTTGAAGTATTCATGGTCAAAAGGACGAACTAATAACTTTTAGAGGATGATTAGTTCTTTCTTTCGAAATACCAGCATATTTATGAGTTTCTACTATGATATTCTAAGATGCACTTAAAATGCTTTCTTTGCAATTTACAATAATGTGATTCGAGGAGTATTATCTGTGGTCTGTAGCAGAGCATTAACTATGTATAACTTTAACTTTTAGCCAACTTCTCTTTAAAGCTATAACAAAATAAGTCTCAAGCATCTGACTTCCCTTCAGACGATCAAAAGAGTAAGAAGAGGAAACTAACTTTTTGAGATTGTGTACATGTCATTAAATCAATCCCATTTATACGAAAGGGACACCAGGGTTTTTGACATTATCATCTTCCCTTGTAACCATCATGCTAGCCAAACTATTCAAGCCCAGCTCAATAGCTTAACCAACACAAAATTATGAGAAAAGATATGTTCTTGGAGTGATTATCAGCAGTGCCCAATACGCCTAACAGTCGGATTAGCACACATCCTGCTCCCACTAAACATCTAAGTACAGTAATCTATACTGAAGTGTTTAGAAAGTTAACTGAATATGCCTAAACAAAGATGCACTGAGTTTCTGTGTCCATGACACACATCACAGCTCCGCTCTCCTTTACTTTAGCGATGTCCTTTGTCCGACTTTGCTTTCAATTTGATCAAATTGAAGTTTTAACTTCAACCAACTATTCAGGCTCACAAGTATGATAATTCCACTGGACAGCATTAAATGCTACGACAATGTCAATATGACAAAAGCTTTAATGTTTTTTTAAGCAAAGGAAATCAAGGTAAATGTAAGTAATTTTACATTAACAACATTTTATATCATGTGAAAATAGGTTTATGATTCGTTACTTTCATTTATACAATAATACATAATAATACCTAGTCATAGATAAGCAATTTTTCAGCTTATAATTTGAGTCGAAGCCTCTTAACACAGAGTAATAAAAAACATATAAAATGAAATGCCCTTTAACAAATAACTTTATTAATAGACACAGCATCTGTCAGCATCAGCAACTAATCCAACTTGTGGCACTCTTCATAGTAGTAATGATTTTTTTCATAAGAACAGGCCCCCCATACGCACATCTGCCAGAGTTCACTCACATTCTGATGCATACTTGTCTTCTTGAGTGTCACCTTTTTTGTTCATTCAGGATAAACAGTATCACCAACATTGGCGTCCGCGGGGGGGGGGGGGCGAAGAGGAGGCACTTGCCCCACCAGTGATGTTAATAATTGATGACTCTGCATGTTGCTACTATCCCAGATATAGGCCCTCATATTTTACAAGTAGATGCTGAAGCCTCCACTGGGGGGTGGAACTGAATCAGGTAAACACAGTCCTTTCATTACATTGATAAGCAAGCAGGTTGGAATTATATGTGTAAGAACAGCTACCCTCAAACCTTGGCCATGAGCATAAAAAAAGTCAGGATTAAGAAAAGTAGATGCTCAGCTAGTGAAATAATGTTGATTCTAATGTAACTGTCTCAGGAGCAAGCATATTCAATGTGTATCATTTTTTCCAAACATACTACATGAGCATACCTATGCCTGAAGAAAGTTTTCATTTTGCGCCAAGTCTAACAGGTTTCCCTAGAGGTCCACATATAATTTCCATTTCCATGCTACCTGCTGGAATGATTGAAAGCTAGTATGGGTCTAATCACATGCACGACATCTTCCACTGTTGTCTGGTTGAAGAACCAGTTCCAATAAAGAGGAGAGGTTGTATCATTACTATAGGTTCTTATGTTGGTATACTGAAACTTGGTTAGTAGCTTTAGAAGCACTGGTCACTTCTGCTGATAGTTAGGAGAAGGTTGTTTGAATTTGAATACTCCAATACAAACTTTCTTCTGTTACAAATTAAATGAAACTAAATTACAAAAACATTAGTGCAACCCACACAGATTGTGTGATCAGACTACACCTGTTGAGAATCGATAAAATATGAGTAATGTTTACAAATACCAGGAATAGTTCATTTTTTTTACATGCATATTCTAATTCAGAATTACTGGAAACAATGGGTGCACCACATGTTTCATTCTGAAACGAGCCAGTAATTGTCACCTTACTTTGTTCATACAAGGTAAAAAAAAAATACAGATATTAAATACTTCCATGAAGATATTCCTTCACCACTACTTCCCCTTTGATATAGAGTATTTTAAATAGCAACTGTCATTTCACTCAGCGAAAACCACATGTTATTAAATATTTCAATTTGAAAAATTTAGCCAAATATATTCATTATCATCAGTAAGTAAACACGAAAAACAGTGTTTTCTTTGAGTGTGTGATAAGCCTATTACCACAATATTTACCTGATACACATGTTACAATATTATGGCCAACTTTTCCTTCTCTATTGCCTGTGAATATGTTTCTTGTATATTTTATTCGTATATGTAGTCTATAACATACATGAATAAATTCATAAGGGACATAAAATGCCTGTATGTTGTCATATACATTAGCATAAGAACAATGTATGTTAAATATATATATATATACACATTTAGCATTTACAAGTCAATATTTTATACAGTAGCAAACTACATTCATCATCATTACTGACTGTCAACACCTGTCTAAGCCATACAGTCTGCTATGATACTGTGATCTTGAGTTGAAAAACCTTAATGGCAATGACCAGAGGTAAAATCAGCAGATTTACGACATTTACTTTAGAACTGACACTACTGTTGTATGCATGCACAGGCTAATGTAGAGTAGATGTCATGGTAAAGAGCAAAGTACATTTACTGATATAGCCAACTACCTAAACTTGTAGCCATGTTGTCCACTACAGTACTACTACGAATGGGTTGAGAAAACCCCTAGAGGCAGCATCATGAAAAAATTTCCCTGATGAAATCCAGTGAAACAAAGGCTTTTCTGTAATGAGTTACCGTAGTTTTATTTCTCCTTATACCCTTTAAGTGGGAGACTGATACAAACCATGTAAACCCAAAAGTGTAGACTTGTGCATAAATGCAACATAAAGTCACATTTAAGTATACACATAATTCTCTGTAGTTTCTAATTTAAATACCTGCTAATTTTCATCCTGAAATTCCATTTATGTGCTCAGGAAGAAGAAATTGAAAAGTCCTTTCTTTCACCCTATGAATATGTTAACATATCTAATGATCATTAGCATCCATCCCAACTGTCACTGCTCTAGAGTTACGTGTAAAAATCTAAGCTAGTGGATTTCAGGTGATCTACACTATAGAATCTCTGCATTAATTCATTCCATAGCATGGAATACAAGAAATGTTATGTCTTCAAAGCTTCAGGTTTTCTCGGCCATACAATACTATAGCATGTGATCTCCAAGCCAACTTAACTGTAATTATAAAAAAACAAAATCTGTATATATTGACTCATTATTTAAGTATTTGGATAACTATCTTCGCTAATTACTGTATGTCAACCACCACCCTCACAGTTGATAAGCTTTACTTCTAGCCATAGCGAGTTGGAGGTTGATGTATACACTGTGAACTATTTCCCTGCTCTATACATAGGTCATCTCCATCTACTTCTTCGTGAATAAGTTGATATGTACATTATCTTAATCAGTTTGGTGATATAGTATAACACAGCGCCTTCACCTTTCTCTGACTCACAAGTCTTCTCAACTCCCAATTCCCATTCCAGCCATTACAGTCGACTTTCATCAATTACATACATCCATTGGGAGCTCTATTACATGTCTGAACACCAGTAAGTTTGGCAAACAACTAGTAAAATGTTGCTGTGCTGCCATATATGATATTGTGATATATTCATCCCGTTTTTTCAGTCAGTTCACCATACCATTCAACTGGCACAACTCTGCATCTAACTATTGAAATTGACTCCTTGATCTTTGTTGATTTCTCTAATTGCTTCAACTCGTGCTATCAAATATTCAGCTAACATGTTATCAGTGGTATTGTGCTAAGTGTTAACCATTGGAATAGTTTGATGAGCATTTATTGATTACTGGAACAAGTTCTGTTCAAAGCTGTTCTCTGCAGTGGAGAACATACAACTGTTGCTCACTGGCCATAATGATTAACATTCCCTGGTGAGTCCTAGTAGATATATCATACAGAATCTGGCGTATCTCTTGCCACAGAGAACTTGAATTACTAGCTTTGTCACAGTTCAAGAGTCAAATTTCTGTAGTTTATAACAGCAATTCAGAACATACTACCTCGCACTTGTGGCTGCTCGTACAACTACCAAATGTTTTGGGCATCTATTCCTCATTTATTGATTTGAGAAAGTTGTGATCCAAATGGCATGTAGTATCCAATCTATATCTGAGTCCTCCTCCACCCAAAGCAAGTGATTGGATTCATATGAATTTCATCCAGTAGTAACATCATCACTGTCTGCATGATTCATCTACACTGCTGTTTTAATGGCTTATACAGCTGCACAATGTTCAGGTTTGAACAATGAGCAAATGAAGAACATTTAACTATATGGAAAGATAATCCATTTCGTTACCCTACTGCTTTCCCATACAATGCTACACAACAAAATTGTGCTTCTGCAGTGTTACAGCCCAACGTACAATGATAAGCCATGCAAGGTCCACAAAAATAGTTAATTCCTACCATATAAAACATTTGATATATAATACTACAGCTTTTTTATCCAATATTGGTATTCAGACATCCTTGATGTACAACTGGCATACACTAGTACATGCTCTAAACTTTTCTGTACACGTGAAACACTGCTCTGATTCCATTACCTCGGGAATTGGCATCCAGGATGAATGGACATTCTTCCCTAGAGTCTTCAATCCATCATAAATGTCATTCAGTTCCGGTAAGAGTAGACAATGATGTAGTTATCTTGTAAAAATTGGCCTCAATTTTTTGATGATATGATGCAGAGTTTAGAAAGCTGCAGACTTATCCTTTATGCACGGACTACGATCAATCCTTAGCTATTTCAATCTTTGTAGGATCAATGGAAACTTCACTCCTACCCACTATATAACCAAAATACTCTACACACTACACACAATTTCCTTGTTTCAGTTTTTAATCTGCTTTCTTAATATAATGATACACTATCCTTAGGTTCTAGCAGAACGCTACAAAATGTGGTTAAATTATGGAATATCATCTATAAAAATGAAATTTTTTCCACTATTATCCTTATATTGTAATTCTTTCAACTTCTTCAAAATGGCAGATGCATTTATAGCGTCCAAATGGCATGACAAAAATTTATACCAAGTATCCTGAGTGCTAAAAGCAGTTTTAGGTCTACTTTTATTATATAGTTGTACATCCCAGTAGTCAGACAACAGGTATAATGTACTGAACTAACAGGCACCTTCTAATAATTAAGACATTCATCTGTGTGTGTGTGTGGTATTGGCAGTGCATCAACACGTTTTACGTCATTCACCTACCTGACGTCTACATGAACCTTGAAATTCTCTCCTCCTTCAAAATCAAACATATTTTAGCACCAGTAACTAACCTGACTCTCCATAGAAGCCTGTGCAGCAGTTGCTTGGCTGCACTTTACATGTACGTATATGATATATATTACCGTTTTTTTTTCATGCAACTATGACAAACATATAAGCAAATTCCACCTGTAATCTCTTGAGTTCCTGTCATGGTTCTGTATTGAGGTTGTCTGCACAGCCTTCAACCCACAGCTTCAGATATACTTGGAATCAAGCATTTGCTTTCAGCTGCAGAACAACTAAAGAACCACTAGCTGTACAACCAACTTCCTTTACTTGTGATGTACTCACTAACCCAATATAAATTTCAGCAAAACTAAACTTGTGGCTGATGTATCTTAAAGCAGGCATATCTCAAGTTATGACCAGTTCTAGAGAAACAGAGCGAGCCACCACACCTTTGGATAAAAGCAAGCTAATTGTATGAATGTGTACAAGCAACTATGTTACAGCTAGCAAATGTATATTATGCTAACTTAGCACTAGCCAAAGGATTGATTGCATATTAACAAATCGGGATAAACAGACAGATGTTTTAACTTTGTTCTTTATTAATTCAAATATTATATTAGCTCCGATGTCCACCAATAATGGTTGTCAGAACCTACTCAGGGTGCACTATATACACTAACTGAAGCAATGGCGACCACTATCAGTCATTGACCCTTCTACTGTTCCTTGTCTGTTTGTCAGAAAAAAAGCCTGTTGTCTCTTCTGTTGTGCAACAAGATATCGAATTTCTTATCTGCTGTCCAATTAACCCACAATTGAAGTGAATGAATGCTCCATCCCTCACACCATCTGTGGGGAAGTGGTTGCTTCACTAGTGGTACTTCCATAGTAACAGTGCCTGGATATTCTTGACTGCCCACTGGCAGCTAGTGTGGTTCAACCTGTACTTGATACCCTCTTTAAAATGCATATTGACAAAGATGCAATTACTATATCTACCACTATATGCTTTCTGTTTTGCTTGTTTGATATAACAACCTCAAACCTCTTCACTACAAACATCTTTTCTGTCAAAAATGAAATGGCCCTGACACCAATGTGGTGCCATATGAGTTTGCATGAGAGCACTTCAATTAACTTATGTATTAGAATCTTTTCATTGTTTGCTAATATTATGCTGGGATATTCTTTTCCATATGGGCATTGTAGAGTTAAATTCTCATAAGGCCCATGTTTTCAGTCTTTCAACTCCACCCTAAATATTACATGATTCTTCACTGGATTGAATTTTCAATGTAAATAAGTGATTTACAGCATCAATGTTGGATCATCTGAGTCCAGTCATTCTACACAGTTATTTGTTTCAAACACTTCAAAAAATGTTCAAATTGTTCTGTGCAGAACTTCTGAATGTCAATGTGCTAATTATTTTACATTGCTACCACCTAATGATGACATCAAATACAGATGCCCATTTTTGTGTATCAAGTGGCTGGGATGCTTGTGACATCAATGGTATTGGCTTAGTATGAATAGACTCCAGCACTTGAACAAGCACGTAGCTCTCATTTGTTGACAACAGAACAATGTATTGTAGTCATGTTCTTGTTGTATGGTTGTTTTGTTCAATCATAAACCCCATACTGTCATTGACAGCTTTGCTAACCCAGCTCTCCTCTTAGAAAGTTTCTTAACTGTACCAATGATCCTATTCATCTGGCAAGTTACTTGTCACTATCTGAAGTCAGAGCAGCTCCAAGTGTAATTCACTCTCCTAGAGTATCATAGGCCATATTCTTGGTGCCACCTTTAATTTCCTATAACTTAATATTAACTTTTGATCAGAGCAACCTAAAATCAACCTATTAATGAGCATAGCTAATTAAGTATACTTTTCTTATGTTCTTACTTATAAAAAATAAAGTTTATTGTTTCATCAGTTAGTGACTTGCGCTTGACAGTATTTTTGGCCATAAATCCAATAATATCTCACGAGATTTAGCTATTTTAGGAGATTTGAGTTAGTCCTAAAACCGCGTACTAAGCTAAAAACGCAAAACAATCTCTATAATAAAATTATTGTAATAAACAATCAAAAGACCAAAAAGAAATCTATCTTTGGGACTATATACAGTTACATGTTCATCAGGATCCCATCTTGCCAAGTCACAAACGTCACTAAACCAGCCTCACTGAAATGAAAAAAAGACCGGGTCTCCGACATTCCCATCCTTCCACGCGACCACCATGCTAAACAAGTTATTCGAGGCTAGCTCTATAACTTGATAACTTGACGAATGCAAACATTAAGGAATAAGTTACGTATTTCATGGAATGATCTAAAGTCATTTATAACAATACCTAACAAAAAGACTAGGCAAATCGAGGTTAGATTGTTGTTACATGTTTTTAACACAAAGCTACACAGTGGTCTATCTGCACTTTGTCCACCGCTGGGAATCGAATCCCTACTTTAGTATTGTAAGACCAGAAATTTACTACTTACCCATCGGAGGGACTCAAAATTAGGCACTTCGTGTTCAAACAAAACGCCTAAGCTTAAACTGTTGTACTAATAAGATTTTGAAAATTGTTACATGAATTAATACATATTCAGTTTTTAAGTTATGAAAGGGTAACAGCCATTACACGGCAAAGAAGTACAATCGCAATATTATAACTTGTGATACTTTAACTCCTATTCCCAAACTCTGCATTTTCTGTATTGATGTTCTACTTGCGATGTTGGTTGGCCAAGTTTATATTTATTGATAACTGTTATGCTGCTAACAGATGACAAGGAAAGTTTTATTATATCTCTTTAACAACCTAAGTACTGGACAAAGCTAGAAACAAAGAAGCTGAACAAACAGATTGATGTTATATTTTAATTTTGTTGGCTCCACCGTCTAGGCCTAGCCAAGACTTGTTACTTAGACAATGTTTGTAAAGAATTGGTTTATCAGATTAGCAACTCCCTCTTACTTTTATTAGCTTTGTCGATACTAACCAGATTTGAAGATCAAGAGACCACACGCCGTGTACGACAAAGAAACTGTCGTGAACTGCTTAAGGTACTTTTATTATACATACAGTCTGGTGTGGGGCTGTGCTCTGGCTGTTTTGAGAGCTACAGCTCGTATTTGTAGACAAAAAGCTTTGCACGTAAAAATTTGATTAGTTAAGTTCAATATAACTGTGTTTTTGTTTTTCATCTTTTGTAACAGACGGAGCCAGTGCTATTTACTTATTTTTCGTTTGGAAATATAGAGAAAAAATGTATAAACACAGTTTATATTGGTTTTGTGGAATCTTACGTTTTATATTTCATTACTTTTGATATAATTATCTAAACACACGAGTTTAGTAATTATAATTCATTATGCCTTTTCAACTATACTTATACATCATTATATATTCTTCTCTGAAAATACATTAAATCAGTAGTATCATTAATTTGAAAGCACTTGCATAAATTAACATTCATGTGTTTGGTTTCACAACATACATCGTTATTTCTCTTCAGTATCGCTAGCGTATTTTAAGTGACAGACTAAGTGTCAGTCAGGTGACAAGAAGATTTAAGTTGAATTACTATAACGAGAAAACCCAGTGTAATAACACAAGTCGCCATCTTTTAAAGGTAGATGATGGGGGATTTTGAAAACATAGTAGACACTATAGCAAGATGCAACCAGTATTTAATGGCGGCCTAAGAATCTAATGTGCCGATACTACCTATCAAATGACCTTTCAACTGTAAAGTTAAAAGCTATGTAAGGTTCGAATCCACAATTGAATTGGTTTGTTTTGAATTTCGCGCAAAGCTACACGAGGACCTAATTTAGCAGTGAAAGACTAGAGGGAAGGCAACTCATCATCACCACCCACCGCCAACTCTTGAACTACTCTTTTACCAACGAATAGTGGGATTGACCGTCACTTTATAACGCCCCAACGGCTGAAAGAGCGAGCATGTTTGTAGGAACGGGGATTCGAACCTGCAACCCTCAGATTGCGAGTCAAGCGCCCTAACCACCTGGCCACGTCGGGCCAATTCAATTGGTGTCCTTCTCTGTTGTGTATGTATTGCAGTTGAACTAAATTACGTATTCTGTTTGGAAAAATACATCATGGGGTTATTGTTAGTAAACATCCTCTAAAGCAAAGAAAATTCTGTAATCAAATTAAATATATAGTTGTCAATATGATAAAATTAAAATAAATATAATACGTGATACACATCTCCGGAGTAGCGTTTTTAGGATTTTTATATTGGGAAGGAAGAAGAGTTTGTTTTTTGAATTTTCGCGTAAAGCCACACGAGGGCTATCTGCGCTAGCCGTCCCTAGTTTAGCAGTGTAAGACTAGAGGGAAAGCAGCTAGTCATCCCCACACACCGCCAACTCTTGGGCTACTCTTTTACCAACGAATAGTGAGTTTGACCGTCACATTATAACTCCCCTACGGGTGAAAAGGCGAGCATGTTTGGTGGGCGGATTCAAACCCGCGACCCTCAGATTGCGAGTGGAACGCCAGAACCACCTGGCCATGCCGGGCCTGATTTGATGATAACTTCCCCAAACAGTAAATAACAAGATTTTTTTTTTTACCATAATGAAAACAAAAAATAAATTTCGTTTTGAAGGGAAATAAATTTTGTTATACATTAAAGACTATTTAAAAACAATGTTGTAGAACCCAACCCCAAATCTTTGGTGTTGCAAAATAAAAAAAAGAACAGTGCAATGAGAGCTAGTACAAACAAAAGGCACACATTAAATAAATAATTTCAAATATATTAGAAGATCTGAAAGCTGGAAAATTCTTTTTGACTTTTTTAATACTCGAAACAATCCAGCACGATCAACAAAATCAAAACAAATGCATGGTCACATACAGTGACTTTGAAGACAAAAAATTTAACTCTTAAAAATATAGAAATTGGTTTGTTCGTTTGTAATTAAGCACAAAGCTACACAATGGGCTATCTGTGCTCTGCCTACCATGGGTATCGAAACCCGGATTCTAGTGTTGTAAGTCCGCAGACATACCGCTGTGCCACTAGAAATTGGACAGCTGCTTAAAACCAACAACGTACAATCTGGTGCTTACAATTATTGAGAAGAAACTCATCAAATAGGTACGGAAAATGGTCCATCCACTGTATGGAGACGTAGATAGATTCTTAACATGTAATTGCTCAAGAAAGAAATCGTGAAGAATTGATATCGGTAAAGAACTTATCCTTGCATTTTCGTCCTAAGAGGTCAAAGTCTTCAGAGATGCTGCTGACCCGACATAAATGGTTTCACACTTTAATGAGGATAAACCACAGCAACTTCGAGGATGCGTTATTCGGATCATTACATGATAAATGATCGAAAAAAAAAAGACTCAAGTTTTCAAACCAGATTTCATTTAATGTAAGCAGACGCATGATCTCGTATAGAGGTACAACCAGCTATGATGTATTTTACGTATAGATAAGTAAGAGTTAATTTTATCGTTTAGAAACTTCAAACTCATCAATACAAGCAAGATCATCCTCTGTTATGTCTGCGGCACGGCATGGTTAGGGCGCTTGACTCGCAATTTGAGAGTCGCGGGTTCGAATCCACGTCCTACCAAACAAGCTCACCTTTTTCGGCCGTGATAGTCAGTCCCACTATTCGTTGTTAAAAGAGTATCCCAAACGGTGGGTGGTGATGACGAACTGCTAAATTAGGGAAGGTTAGCGCAGATAGCCATCTTGCTATTTTGCGCGAAATTATACTGTTACGTGTTCAAATTCATGAAATATATTGTATTTTGCATTATTAATGTAACAAACGTAACGACTGAAAACGACTGGTAGCGTTTGAGTGATGCGGTGTTTTAAGTATATAAAATACTCATTAAGAAACATCTTCATTAAGAAGCATCGTCATTAAGTATATAAAATGTTCATTAACAAACATCTTCATTAAGTATATAAAATATTAATTAAGAAATATTTTCATTAGATGTTATGTTTTCAAAAGTCGACGGGAATATTTTTTTATCACAGTAGGTATGTTATCTTTTAAATATGAGGATGTGGCTTTTACATCAGTGTGCTTTATAAAAAAAACAAAAAAAAAACCACGAAATAGATTTTGATAAGCAACTTGAAGTAAAATAATATAGGTGGATTTAAAAAAAAAACGTGTCCAAAATCGGATGTTAGGGTTGGTGTGACAAATAAGAAAACCTTTATAGCGGAAATAATAACTGGACAAAAGAAATTAAGTAACTGGGCAATTATAATAAGCACTAGACATGGCTTGTTTGATAAATTTAATGGTTTGTGCGATAAGAAAAATCGAAGATGTGGAAAATGAACCGAAAATAAACGAAATTCATCAAGTTGAAAAATTAAGTTGACGTAAATGACAGAGGGGGGTATATAAAAAAACTAAAAAAATACATATAACGTGATAAAAGCTACATGTAATTATAATCAAGAAACTTGACTTGTTGATGAATTAACAGAAACAGAAGAAACGTGACCTATTGATGAATTGACAGAAACAGAAGAAACTTAACCTATTGATGAATTGACAGAAACAGAAGAAACTTAACCTATTGATGAATTGACAGAAACAGAAGACATTTAACATATTAATAAATTAACAGAAACATTGGGTTGATTTTAGAGAACTGGATTGAAAATTATAAGCATCCACAGTTTTAACAATTTAACGAATATAAAGTGAATTGAATAAGAACTATAGTGACTTTTAAACGATTAAAGAAAAACGAAGGAGGGAAAAAATTATCATAACTTTATAAAAGTTTTGGAAACAGTAAAATAAAATCTTCCTTTTCAACATTTTAGATAGGATCTGTAACGATTTATTTCTAGTTGAGCAGCTAAAAAGAAATTTAAATTTTCTAAGAGATGAAACAAAAATTGATAGAACAGTAAACTGTGATTATTTTAACTTTTGAACAAGTTTTTAAAAGCACTGGATTAAGTTATCCGAAGGTCGTTGTTTTGTGATCACATGCACATGATGAACCATGAACTTAACCATTCAAATTTAGTGACGCGAGTTTGCACTTTGTATGTGAACACTGCCCGCAATTTATACTAACCACTGCATAATTTGTGCATTTAGAACCCACTAACTTTACTCAGTTTTTGGCTGACACTTTCTGGTTTTATAGAAACTTGCTAAATCTAAGCCCCAAATTTCCGGTTTGTTTTCGTTCTGTTCACACTTTGGAATCTACATATTGCATCACAGTGAGTGATTTCTGTCGGTTACAACAGAAATCACTTATTTTTCTGTAAAAAGTAAGAAGACTTCAGTTGTAATTGGTGGTATTTACATTCTTTGTGTGACTCATATGTTAATTAGGAATCCTGTAATCAATAAAATAATGAGCTCACAAACAGTGCATGAGTAGTTTACAAAATGTATTCAAAAAACAGACGGGGTTCAACTCCACCAGCAATTCTAGGATCAAAGAAAAGTTTGATATCCACCTTGAGCACCTATTGTAAAAGTCCTGTTTTATAGTATAGGAATCGCAACCTCATCTTTAAAATGCAAGTTTTAGTGAATTATTTGAAAGATAGCAAAACCAAATGTTTTGTAAAGTTATATCTTACAAAGTTAATTTTGAAATGATATGTGTAGAATATAGTATGCACACATTGAATGTATTGTTGGGTGTTGAGCGTCTGGTCTGCGTTTGCATAATATAATCTTGGCTAAATGCTTCATTATTATGACTCTATATATATATATATAGGAAACAGGTATTCGAAATATTACTAAATTAGATTGCAAAGCTGGGTTAATATAACATTTTAATCATAAATAAATTATGTTATAGAGTAGAATGTCGCAGCTGGAAACAGACATCACACGCAAGTTAGACTCTGAATATGTGCTGGTTAAATTATTCTATAAACAGATACAAATTTATGCATGGCGTGCCACGGGAAATAAACGTATTTCCTTAAACGTGCATGGCATAGAAATCAGTATTATTTACAAAGTCCATAATATCTGTTCGTAAGTAACTGCGTCCATCATTCGGGAAAAAATAGTTATTCCTTATTTATGCCATACATGTATTCAAAGAAGTGCACAAAAGCAAAAGTAAAACAGTAAGAACCGTATATAGTAAGTTTGGAAAATACACACATATATATATATATATATATATGTTCTTGCAACGTACAACTTTTCATGTATACCATGCATCGTAAGAGCAAGAAGAAGAAGACAGCTCACAACACGACTAGCGAATTGAGCTTGTATTTTAGTTCTCTGTGCGAAAGCATTACAAGGAACTCCCATTAAGATTAGCGCTTGAAAATTACACAAAGTTTGTCATGTAAAAGCGACTTTCTTGGTCAAATGATAAAGTTACCACGTTTCTCGTCTGCTGCTCATTATAGTCGGACGATGGCTCCATTCCAACCGCTCCTGGCAGATAACAGACCTATGGAAAGCTAATTTGTATTAGTTTGCAAAGGTTTGCCTGACAGACGCCATCGGCCCGCGGTCACATTATCTCTTAGTTGTATGTGTAGGCTGGCCAAAATGAACTAAAACGTTGAATTCGGCAAGCGATTGAGTCATTAACGAAGCTCTACTTCTTATCTTTAAGATTGGCAGGTAGGTTGGTAAATGATGATATGCATTCATTTACCATTACCTTATCACGAGCAGAAAGGTTGGGAAACTTAGGTTTGATTAGAAACCTCCCATCTAACTGGTCAGGTGTGTGATTCCACTTCAATCTTCACCAAGTACAGCACTTGGCGTAATGTTTTACCACTTCTATCCCGTATCAAGTATAGCACTTAGTGTGATATCTTACAACTTCCATCCCGTACCAAGAACAGGACTTAGCGTAATAGTTTACGACTTCAATCCTGTGCCAAATACAGCACTTGGTATACAAGTTTACAACTTCAATCCCGCAACAAGTACAGTACTTAGCGTGATAGTTTACCACTTCCATCCTGTACCAAATACAGCACTTGGTGTACAAGTTTACAACAACAATCCTGTAACAAATACAGCACTTAGTGTGATATTTTACCACTTCCATCCCGTACCAAGTACAGCACTTTGCCTAATAGTTTACGACTTCAATCCCGTACCAAGTACAGTACTTACCGTGATATTTTACCACTTCCATCCCGTACCAAATGCAACATTTGGCGTGATATTTTACCACTTCAATC
>NW_013666023.1:55899-86228 GCF_000517525.1 Limulus polyphemus | reverse complement strand
AGACAGTATAAACTATAACTTAAATGATAAAGTTTCTTTTCATATATAATATTTTTTGTGTGGGGGGGGGATATGATTTGTAGACTTATAGTAAAATGCCAGGCCCCTCCTTTAATTTTCTTCGAATTAGCTTTATTTCATCAGGTAAACTCTTACGATTATTCTAAGAAAAGCTCTTTTGTCAACACCAAAGTTTAAGTAGCTTTTTATTGTATACACCCCTTATCTACATAAATTGTACTTTATTTTTTAACGCTAATCTTCTGAAGTTCTATAAAACAAGATTTATTTTTTGGATATTTAAAAACTTCTTTTTCTTGTAACCGATGTATTATTGTTATTATTGTTGCTTTTTGTATGTTCGTTTTCATTCAGCAGTATGGATTCGTAGTTCAATTTTCAACGGATATTATAATTGAACCGGCATGTATGTTTCATAATTTTGGTTTCCATGCGTTCACAGTATTTCTTGAAAGTAATTTACAGACTTTGTCTAAAGAACACCAGCAAGTTTTTTTCGTCGGTACTATAAAGACATATCATAGATCAGGTTTAAAACATTTTTTTTAATAATTATCTCACTCATGTTTCAGGTTCCTAAATAGATGACTCGTGTTGTTGCTGAAAATTTTTAGGTTTCGCATTATTTTTTATTCTTCTAAGTTGTGGATCCTTGTAAGTCTAATAGATGTTCACTTCTACACGTCAGCAGCTAGGCCTAGTAACGCCTGATCCGGTTTCCCAATCTTGCTCATTTAGCCCTATTTCTATGCTGCCTCTGCTGAAATGAGGCCATTAAATTTTACGAGTGTTCCATTCGTCATAATGGTAGGTATAATGACAGAGTCAGCGATCTGCAGTCCATTGACGACTCATCGAAAAACCAAGGCCTTAGTTACGACCGCCTAAATTATGCAGTGGTACGGCATGTTTTCACGCAGATAAGACTTTCACCATCAATATATGTATGTATATATATATACATATTGTGACCGTTGCGACCAGACTTTCGGTGCATTTTATTCATAAACTATCGAGGCCAAGGAAAAAAGGTTATGCAAATACAAAAAATAACATGAAGACATTTATTTCTAGAATTATTGTTTGTTTGTTGTTATGGTTGTTGTTTTACCAAAAAATTAAGTTCATGTGACTGATGCTCAATAAAAACAGTTGATACTATTTTGACCATTTGATCGTGACAACAAATATAGGCCTAAAGAACCACGACGAATACAGATATACAATAAACCATCACACAGCTAATTCAGTCGTATTAATTAATATAGTATTTCAGAGAAACACAATGAACAGTATAATTAGACATCTATCATTAATTATTTTATCATATCTTTGGAAGTTTTGTGCAATACAATTTATTATTGAATACATATTAGCTCCCCTGTTTAAACTGTTATGTTTTTGTTTTGCCATGCGATTTGAATCATTTGGGGCTAGGCGTATTCCACCAAGCACCCATCTAGGGGATACGTAACAAGTTTGTAATTTTCTCTATAGATTCCCGTAGCATTACGTTTTGAAAGTTGTATAACAGTTTACACTAAAGTCATTTCCTACATTATGCCATTCATAAGAAGCTTAGGACTTGTAACTCCTTGAAATGATTAGATTGAGGTTGCTCTGCATTGCCATAAATAAAAGCTTTGTTCCCAAGTCTCTAGTACCCTATTTAACTGCATTTAAAAAGCGGGAGAGAAGTCATTTTCTTTGTCATAGTTGCTATTCAAGATATTAGTTAATAAATAACTTGATATTCTTATTCGTTTGATAATCACAATAATAGGTCACTTTTATTAAAATATATCATAATTTCATAAAGGATAAGTAAAAACCGAAGGAGTGGTTAATGATTTCGGACCAGTCGATACAGGGGAAACTGTATATAAAAAAAAGTTTATTTGTTTCTAGTTAAGCACAAAGCTATACAATGTGCTGTCTATGCTCTGCTCACCATGGCAGTAACTCTGTAATAGCCACCAATAGATCCATCCTGGCTTATAAACCAACTGGCAAAAAACTTTTTGTTTTGTATCTAAACTGTTTGAATTTCATTGTCACATTATTTTGAAGAAAAAAGAAAATATTAAATTTCAACCCTTGTACCCCCCCCCCCAATCATAATAAGAACCCAACCTCCATCTATTTATAGCTACTTAGAACTATACTACTCACCAGTGTAGAAGGTTTTATAATTGTTTTATAGCTACCATGAAAGGACATTGTGAGTTGGAGCACACCTTGGTTTTTACCCTTTAATCGGTTATCTATTGCAAGCACCTTGGTTTTGCTTCTACATTCTTAGTGGAAGAGTGGAGAGACGGGATGTCCCACAGTTATTCACAACAAAAAATTATATTTTATGTCTGATAGAACTTTTTGTTTTCCTTTAAGTTTGTCTTGTCAAATCACGAATTTGTTATTTGTATGCACTCTTCACTGTTTCGTGGTGCTGACCTATATCACCCATGTACACTTTTTGCAGCTTCGTTTAAATGCTTTATTTATATTATTTCAGTTTGGCTTTAGAAAAAGTAGCTCCTCCTACTAAACTCAGTGATAATTCGTCATGTTTATTGTAACAAACAAAATGGAATTGGTCGTTGGTTTTATAACATGCTACAAATTATTGCGAAATATTAAAAATACCTTTACCTTTCAGTATGCTATACCTCTCGCAGACGTGTATTTATGGTGCCCGTGAAGCTTTATAGCTTACGTTGGTGTTTGTAGGAAACATAAATAAATAATTTAAGATTTGGATTCGTGCTATAAATGTAGATCCCTGCTTACAAGTGGCGTGAACTTTAAATAGCTTGTACTAATATAACGTGTATAATAAATATTTCGTCATATACACCAGCAGCTTTTCCTGTGTTCTTGGTATACCGACTTGCATTCTTGTAACCGAGCCTAATTTTTCAACATTAGACCTCGAAAATATGTAGCAATTGTTGTTTAGTTTCTTCCTGACACAAAAGTAAATAAAAAAAAAGATAAGGAAACTTTATTATCGAACTTCTCTTCCTCCAATTAAATCCCCCGGTGGGACAGTGGTATGTCTACAGACATAAATAAATAAATAAAGTCAAGTGGCTCGAGAACAAAAAGTTTGAAATCACTGTCAGAGGTGATGCAACCCCACTTTATATCAATCTTCGGATACTTCTTCCACTGAGATGCATATACACATTCTCGTTTGTACTCTGTATAATTATAACCTCTTTCATTCATCTGATTTCTGTATGCCGTATTATTTGTTTTAAAGCAGGATTATTTGATTGGAAAATGGTAAAATTGCAAATTTGTAAAAAAAAATTACATAACCATGATCTGGAAAGTGCTGCTTACAAACTCAATATCAACTCTTTCATGCACTAAATTAAAATTTATACCTTAAAGTCACTGATTTCTTGTATATTTGTTAAATTTACTCCATGCTTGGCAGACATTTCTTTTCTGCTCAAAATTTGTTCTGTTGGCTTTGTCTGTCTTTCACTTTATCTATACTTTCTGATAATTGTTCACATATTAAAAGATAATATATGCATTTCGGGAAAAAGCAAAAAAGAAAAACAGAAATATATTTTACCACGAAGGTTAGTTTAATTTCAGCAGGTAGGTTATTTATCAGTCAAACCTTACATAAAGGCTACTATAAAATAATTCATCTTAGTAGATGGGTTATAAAGCAGCCAAGTCTTTGTTAAATGCTGCTAAGTAATGTTAGCCTCTTCTTTTAGCATTCAAACTTTGTCTAAATGCTTCTTATCTCAGGATACTTGTTTCAATGAAAGGAAATGTTTATTTTTATCTTAGTGCATTGACAATAATGAAAATGCTAACTAGGAACATTGAATTAATTTTAGCTGCAGCAACATTCACAGTTCAGTTGTACAAGAAAAGACGAATTAGTAAATTACGTGTTTGCATTATAATACTTTTCAATCAGTTGTGTTTTATTTTTCGCTAAAATGACCCACATTTATAGGTATTTTATAGCAAACAAACTACGTTATTTACCTTTGGTTTGTACTGCTTAATAATTTGATATTGTTTTTTCATTATCTATATATTCCGTCACACCTGAATAGAAATATTTATAGTTCAGATACTATCAACATAAAATCACATCGACGGTTTGTTTAAATTTCAAGAGACGAAGAAAAGACTTGGGCAGTATTTACGTTCTATCCGACCGTACACACGGAGACTGTAAATAAATGGATTTTTAACTTATGTACATAGTTGCGTGGTCCTAGGGGACAAGGGGATCACGCGATTGGAAAATTATTTCCACCTTGATCACGGAACGTTCAAGTTAGTGAGCTCCGTGTTGTTTAGGAAAAGTCATTCCAAACTGATACGGAACTTAGTTATATATATAATTCAAGATCTAAATTCCTACGTGGTAAAACCGCGCTTTAATCTCTAACGACTGTGTAGTGTATTTTAGTACTCATAAACTACATAAAACTGGTCTTGTGAACTGCTTTACACTACAAGAAACATTTGGGCTACAATGTTTAAGTGTTTAGGAAAAACATCATGTTCATGCATTGAAGTATCCATTTTTAGAATAACTTCACATTACCAATTATATTTCATTTTCTCGGATATATTGTAACGCCAGTCGATATGCTCTGTTTTAGCATGGATGATGTTACAGATAACAGAACATTAAGACGTCCGTATAAGCAGGAACTACTTTCTTCTATTGTTTTTGTGCTTGTATGAAACCTTAAAAAGATAAGCTTGCTTTTTTTTAATGGGCTATCTGCGCTGTGCTCACTCCAAGGATCGAACCCTCGAATTTTAGCGTTATAAGCCCTCAAGCTTACCGCTGAGCCACCAAGTGGCAAGAAATAAATAAATAATTTGATAATACATTATTATCTCCAATTATCGAATCACTGACTCATGGTCGTGTCAATATCCTTCAAATGAACTGTACACAACTCTCTGAATATGCCGTTGCCGTAATTGAATACTCTCTGATTGGTCTTCTCGTTGTTCCTGCTATTCACCTATACATAATTTACTTTAGGAATCTTCCTTCAACACTAGAAATCTATTGTGAGTATTGTATAAAAACGCAAGCTGGAAAGCTAGACTAAAACTTCGCACTCGTCACGATTCTCTATTTAAGTTATACATGTAAAGTATAGTCTTTTTAATATTAAAATTATAAATAGTTATTACAGTGGAAAATTTTAAAGAAAGCTGTTGAGCGTAGTAGAACATCTGCTGTTTTTGTATCTCGTGCTTTGGCTTCATGACATGGGAACTTCCAAATGGATTGTTCCCGGGATATTTTATATTAGATTAACGCCCGAGAATGCAGCAGACCAGTACATTAGGCAATAGATTCTTGTTCCAGATACGAGTTCACGATTCTGCCCCGGTCAGGTCAGACTGCTTGTTTCACAAAAGGAATCTCCTACGCCAAGCAGTTCACCATCGCAACTAGTGACAGGTTACAGTTCTACCACCCTCAAACACACGAGCTTCCCCATCTTAAGAGAACCAGTTGGAGTATCTTGATGTTATTAAGTATTTGTACCTTCAGCATTCCGCCCCGCTTCATTAGATGTGTATAACAAGAGCTCTATCAACTGCTTGTGAGGCTGTAGACCACAGTTTCGTGCTGTTCGTCGGGACACCAGACCTGTTGTGTGTGTATACTTTGTGTCCTAACAAAGATTCAAAGCTGGTACTTGTACTGAATCGAGCCCTAACTTCATTGAGACTGGGGGTAACAGATAAATTTGTGTTTTTAGGGTCCCTGCAGGCTGGCGAGTTGAAAAACACATTAAATCACTCATTCCTGAAAATCACTCTAAAAGTGAGACAGCAGCGCCTGAAAACAAATTTCGCATATGGCATCTGTAACAGCTGCGAAAACAGCAACGGGCCATGTGTAAAGATACGTTATAGCATACAAATATGACACGTCAACTTTTAAGTTGAATGGAACTGATGGTGATCTTTCTAACTGTATTATATATTAGATTTAAATGTGAACTTTCTGGGCATTTGGTTCTGCTTTTTCGTATTTACCATAATTACATTATTAAATTGTTCACTCTTTTATTTATTTGTGGAAAACGTTTGGAATTTGTAGAAGTGCGTTATCTAAGTAATTGCATTGAAACAGAATTACGTTACAGATGAGCAGCTCTTTAAAAACCACCACTTATCCAATGTTGGGAAATTTGTTTGGCATGCAAAACCACAATGTGAACGACAAGTTAACGCACTTGGTGAAATTAAACTTTTTTTTTAAAGCAATTCACGGAATAAGCTGTTTGCGCATTGAATCATCTGGTAGCAAAATATAACTGGGGATTTAAAATAAAAACAGCGTGAAGCACATATTCTGCGAATTAAAATTTAAAACACGTATACTAAAATATAAATTAGATAAAGCGCTTGTATTGCGATTTAAAATATTAGCTGGTTGAAGCAGAGTATTAAACATAGCAAAGTAATATTAGTATGTGTGTAGACATACCATAAGGCAGTATTGTTTTCCAAATTGTGAGACGCGTACTGGTGGCTTGGGGGGGGGGCTGCCTTTTGGCAGGAGAGCCCAAAAATAACGTCGGTAGAAACCGAACAGTTGGAGACGACGATAACCTAACAAAACTATCACTTTGCTCTCAATTTTTTATTTATTTATTTATTTATTTTGCTCTCGCATGTTGATTTTGCTGTTATCACTTGCGAAAATTATTTTAATGTGAAGGGGGGCGCTATTTAAAGTTTGGAAAACACTGCTATATATGGAAGTGTGAAAGTCATACTTGTTGTGTAGATAAAATCCACTAATCCATCAATTTAACTTAACACAGTACCAGTTCGAAGCTTCTCTGTTCAACATTTGTAAAATGTGCATATCAAGAACGTGGAACATCTGAAGGTTATGATTAAGAATTTGAGTTACAAGGTCTAGATTCAAGTTGACGCTTTTCGTTTCTATCATTGTCCCGATTATTTCTTGTTCGAAAACGAGTTGTCTTAGTTTGCCGGCCCTTTGGTCCTATTTCCGGCAGTTCTGACGAGTGGATCACCTGAAGAAACCCTGTGAACTTTGCTAGTATTGACTTAGGCAAAATGTGGACAATGTACATCCTAAGGATTTTCTTTCTGTTGTGTAACAGTGCTGCAATTTTTCGTTAACTCCTAGAAACACAAAGAAAAACTGTAGATTTAAATATAGTTAATCAACTGTTTTGTATTCACTTCATTCTTTCTATAACTTTGTTATGTGAAATTAATTATTCGTAAATAGCAGGGAAGAAAATGAGGCAGATCCCCTACTTTCGGGAATATAATGATGGGAGACAGTCATTGGCCAAGAGCTTCTTCTGCATTTGACATAGTTTCTAACAATGCTTCTTTTTCACATATATATACAAACACACACACACACACCAAATTCTACGGTCCTTTGGTAGTTTGCCCATTAACACAGTTTAATTTGTTTTGAATTTCGCGCAAAGTTACACGAGGACTATCTGCGCTAGCCGTCCCTAATTTAGCAGTGTAAGACTAGAGGGAAGGCAGCTAGTCATCGCTACCCACTGCCAACTCTTGGGCTACTCTTTTACCAACGAATAGTGGGATTGACCGTCACATTATAACGCCCCCACGGCTGAAAGGGCAAGCATGTTTGGTGGGATGGGGATTCCAACCCACGACCCTCAAATTGCAATTAACTCAGAGCCACCTACTGCTACAAACTACATTTGTTTCCAAGAAACATGAAATAGTTACTAGTAAAGCCTTGTATAGCTCTGTTTTCTTTACAGATGAACAAACACGAGCAATCAAGTAAATTTCGACTAATATATTTGTTGCTAGATATGCACGATAACTGACTCAGTAAATAAGCACAGAACTTGAGTAGAAAAGAAGTACAAGAACCATGTGACTTTTGTTTTGTAGAAATTTATTTTTGTTCTTTGACAGTTTCTAAGGTGGAACATATTGGTAAACAGCTCACCTCTCGTTGAGTTATTGGAAAGATTTTGCCTTTATTTACAGTCAATATCAAAAGCTATATATTTGAACTTTATAGTTGTCACGGAGCGCCATCTCTTGATATTTCTGAAAGTTAATAATTAATAATACCTTTGTTGTCAAATAACAAGTAACTTAGTTCATTGACCTAACCATAATATTCCTTACTTTAGAATACGTCCTTATGTCGCTTTAACTCAGAATTTTCCAGCTTTAAGAATTTGCAAAAATAACTATATAGATTTGTACCACAGTTACACAGTTACCTGATTAATTTATCAGTAGCCAAATGAATTTTACTTTCATTCTTGACAAGATAAATATTTCTGAGTACCCTTCAAGAAATGCTAAATTCACAAATAGAAATGTACTTCTAGTTAGCTTTTTATAAGCTTTGATTATGAATTTGATATCTTTTATTGGTTGTTATATAGGTTTTGGGTGTGTATTTGATATTTTGTATTAGTTTTTGTATAGGATTTGGTCCTTTATTGGACATTTTTATTTGTTTTTGTACATTTTTTAGCTGTATATTTCATGCTCTTTATTAGTTTACCGATCTGAGCCTGCAGCAAGATTATAAAACTTAAATGTAAAAAAAAAACTTCTTAAGCATATACAGTGTAAAATTTAATTTTTTACTCCTAAGTCACCAATGTTTGTAAATGTTAAAAATTAGCTAATATCAACAATGAAAGACATCATCATCATCAGGCTATTGAAGTTGTTTACTTTAGATATTCATGTATTTAAACCGCAATGACATTAGTTTGCATAGTCCTCATACTTGTAATTTCACAAATTTCAGTTTAAATGTTCTTAGTAAGTTTTCAAGGTCTTAAGCCATTTTTGGTATTGGCTTTATCACTTACATATAACCAAATATCAATTTAATGTTGCCAAGAATGGAAATTTACCAAATTAACCTCACTTTACTCATTAACCTTCAATACCTTATTTTGTTAGGAACCATTACTATGCAAGAGATACACAAAAACACATTCTTCCCTTAGAGTTTTTTCCCACGAATAAGTTTTACTCTTCGAAAAGAATGCTGTAACTTAATTTTTGTTGACAATCCCTTTCTATACTTTCATGTTCTGAAACGTAATAGTGCCATTTTGATGAAGCTACATTGATCGTGTTCATCCTACTTTTTCGTAGTATCATACTTCTTTCTATAGCTTCCCCAATAAAGTTGCGAAAGCAGACGTGCCTAAATAACATCAAAGGATGCCTTGTCCATCCACTAAAATCCATCGATCCGTCTGTCACTCTACATTCCTGAGTCGGAATGACACGCTGGGTTTTGGCGGTGATTGTGAAATTTGGTTTTGTATTCCGAACAGAAAAAGTGACTACGTTTGTTGTTTTTTCTCTATGATTGGTTAACAAGTTGATCTGGAAAAAGCCTACTTATGATGACCCCCCTTTTTGTGTGTGGTTGCTTTGGTGAATACTAAACTAACTAATAGAATATTCAGTTTTATAATTTTCACTGACAGGCGTGCTTGCATTCCTCACTTATCTATTTTTTATTTCTTGGTAGTATTTGGAGAAGTTGATATACGGGATATAATAAAAGTTATCTGTTTTAGCCGTAGAAGACCATAATTGTTTGTCTGCGATGTAACAGGAGAATTTCACATTTATCGAACGCTGTCTGTTAGTAAAATAACGTCTCCTAAAACATTTTTGACTTGAGGTATTGAATATGTTTCAAACATGTAGGCTCCATTATTCTATTCTGTTTACTTTATCCAGTTTTTCGAATTAATTCAATGTTGAACTATTATTTACCCAATTAATTGGATTCTTTAAGATATGTTATTTTCCAAATTGTACTGGCATACGAACGCTGTAATATATTTGTATATCTTCTAACAAATCAATGGCCGAAACAAAAACTGTTAGAGAATAGCAAAACAGTTTTTTCTGTAAAAAACAAAACCAATATATATTTAGCTTAATATTAATATCATTAAATGTATTTTCTGTCATAGGGCTTACAAAATAATTTTACCCAAAATTCGAGATATTCTGAAGTATAGACGTCTATATTTATTGTCACATTAGTGTCTCGGTTTCAATGAATAACCAAAAATTGAGCAAACTATTCTTAATTATTGTAGCAAGCACGGAAAGATCAGTTCTGTACAATTTTCTGTATAACTTGAAAGAAGTCCATTAAACAATTCAATATACAGGAACTGGCTGTAGCTTAGTGGTTAGCATGCGGACTACTTATTGGAAAGTACAAGGTTTAAGCTGCTATATGGTGTTGAACATGTTACGTTCCACATTTTCATCTTTATAATTACGACAGTCAGCTTCGCTATTCGATCAAGAGTAGTGGCGATTTCTTCTGACTGGTTACCTTCTGTCTGGTCAGCATTTTGAATTAGAGATTCCTATACTTTGACCTGGATGTTTATCCAATGTTGACACGTCCTCGGGTTGAAAACATCAAATACCAAAATCAATATCAGGCCTACGAGTGAGCCTTTAAAACCTATATTTTGAAAGTGGTCCTTTTGTGTGTGTGTGAAAATGGCCTGTACCACATAAGTATTTTCAACCAACCCGATTCACACATGTATGAATTTTGATGGTTTTATAAAAAATGTCTTAAGGTCAGGACTTTCGAGAAACAAATAAAGTCCTTCATTGTAATTAGTAAACACAAAGAGTAGAGAAAGCCTGATTAATCGGTAAGTATTTTTTGAAAAAAAGAATGAAGAAACCTATTTTGAACCCAATAATATTGTGATTTTTATGTTTGTTTGTAATTAAGCACAAAGCTACACAATAGGCTATCTGTGCTCTGCCCACCACGGGTATCGAAACCCGGATTCTAGCGTGTAAGGCTCAGTTTATAAAATTAGTTCTTTGCCAAAGACGTCAGGTAGAACATTAATAAAAACTTATACTTTTAAGTTACAAATTTTGTTTAGCCAATTTTTTCTTAAAAATTGACTGGGAGGCCTGAAATATATAAAGGACAATGTGATTTAAGAGCCCAAAATAACCCCCATCATGAAAGTTTTGAAAATAGTACCAAAATAAACCTTATGCCAAAAGTCATTTTGTTAGCAAATATTGGTCATCTTGGATTTACGTCATAAACAAGGCGTATATTCAGCATCGGAAAATAGATATTTCTTAGATTTAACAGATTATGAAAATTTTTCATTTTTGCTTCATTTTTTTTGCTTATTGTAATTCTAACAAAAAATAATAATAACGTGGTAGATATAACTTCTTATAAGTTTAGTTAAGACTTGTCTCGGATAATTACACTTTTTGATGAAAAGCAGGTAAAGACAAGAATTATTAGATTATAAAATATACGTTTTTCACAGCTCTTATATATATATATATATTTTTTTTTTGAGACCTTCTAATTTCCACAGTTTTTTAGTAGCGGGTTTCTTTAGGATCTGAATACATATGAAATATTGTTTGTCACATCTTTTGGTTTCTCTGTCCTTACATTTAGGTAGCAGCTAGTTGAAATTAGTTTGAATCAGGGTTTTTACTTTTAGGCTAATGCTTAAAGTCTGGAGTTGACCAATCATTCAGCTGGATGTAAGCACAAAATAAGTATGTGTGTGTGTGTGTGTGTGTGTGTGAAATTTCTACTGAAATTGTTGTTTGACAAGTAACCTAAAAATAAATCATCGATTTTCCTAACGCCTAAGGTGTAGGGAAGAAAAAGGGAAATTCAAATACAGTAAGCTTGAAGGTAATAAAAACCTTCTAATCATCAACAGTATTTTTAGATCTAACATTATATGTACATCACACAAAACAAACAAACACGTAACGATTGATGATGGAAGAAACAAAAACCATTTCAGTCTAACCATACCTTTTACTGATGTTAGACATATGTAAGACATATTTAGTAATCAATCACATGTCGAGAAAGGCTTTGAGCCTCCAAGATGATAAAGTTCAGTCAGCCGTTTTAGGCTTTATAGGTATACGTCTTTTAAATTCTTCGCTGCCTCTACTTATTTCTAACTATAAAAATGTATTCTATAATAAATATTTCTCTTTTAGTAGTTTAGTTATGGCAAAGTAATGATCGTATGATATGTAAATGTAGTCGTCTTCTCGATCGTTCGTTAATCATTGAAAGATAATGTCCCTATTAGTACATTAATATGTTTTAAATTTGATTGCAAAACTAAAGATTTTTATGCACAATTAAATCCTTATAAAAATAGGAGGGAAATATCATAAGTATTATTCCTAGAATTAAAATAACACTTTTCCTAAATTACTAGGATCATTTACGCTCTACCTTCCTCTATTTTTGCACACGTAATGCGTAATTTATGTCTGGTGGTTGGTAAGCCGGGCGGAACTACTTTTCGGACCACCACTTGGACAACCCAGTTTACAGAAAATGCCCTCCAACTTAATTTTCGTTTTATAAAATTGATTTTATTAGTTTCTGGTGAAAAAGCTTTTATATTCAGACATCTTATTGGTTAAACGCAAAGCTACACAGTGGGCTATATGCACTCGGAGAGTCGAACTCTGGATTTTAGCTTTGTGAGTCCGTAAAGTTACCGCTGGCCCAGCGGGGGGAGGTTACATTCCATATTGAACACTGTAAAGATATATATATATATGTATACCATTAGGTGAAAGTAGAAGGAACACTCAAACAGTCACTGTTATATAACTTAATAGTTTAAGAAACTTTGGTCACCTTTTTCAACACTCGTGAAGGTTTTCTGTGCGATAATTGTTCTTCCGAAACTAATCGTGTGTTTTTTTTGTTTTTTGATAAGCTATTCAAATAATTATGGAAAACACTTTAAGTATTCAAGTTCATATCGACTAAGTTAAAGAAAAGTTTCTTTATTCAAAAACCTACGAGCCGGGCGTGCCCTAGAGGTCTTAGTGTTCAAAAGTCGATCAGAATGACCACCAGTAATTTAAAATTGCTTGTCAGAGAGAGAGAGGTCAGCTTGTCAGCAGCACCTACCGTCTACGCAGCTACTATTAAATGAATATCATGATTGACTGCCACAATTATAACACAGCAGAAAGTATAGAGCATGTTCAGTGGCATGTTGCAGTTCGAACCTTGGACTTTCTGGTACATAACCCGATATGTTAAACAATAGGCCAAGGCCAGTCCTTGCCTTAGATGTTCACCAGAGTCGTTTTCTAGACATTACCATAGTAACTGATAATGACGTAATGTTTATGTAAGATTTTCAAGAAAGAACTACCCTATTCGTGAATGCTGGAGTTTCAAGATATGACCACTATTTTACAATAGCAAGTTCTTAAAGAGAAAAATAAGAAACACTTATCTCACGAAGCAGAAAACCATCCTGTTACGTAGGTGGTATGTGTGTATTTTAGGCATAAATACGGAAATTTAAAATTTTGTTGTACATGATGTGTAATACAACAGAAATTTTTCTCTTAAAAATGTATTGATACAAAGTTTCTGCGATAATTTTTTTTTTTTAATGAACTAAACCAGGGTTGTACAATTATGTTCTACTGGAGGGTCACATGGTATTTTGAGTGCGGTCTTAGAAGGTCGGACGCTAGTTATTGATATGATCTTATTCAAGTTTATCGGTATTAAACGCCAGAGTAATACAGTAATAGCTTAAAAAAAAAAAAAACATTAAACAACTACGCCTCAAGGTCAAAGATATTAAAATAGGCTATATTGTTGGCTTTATCTTTTATTTATTCACTTCCTCAATCCCGTACCATGTACAGCACTTAGCCTGATATTTTACCACTTCAATCCCGTACCATGTACAGCACTTGGCGTGATATTTACAACTTTAATCCCGTACCAAGTACAGCACTAGCCTGATAGTTTACGCCTCAATCCCAAATCAAGTACAGCACTTAGCGTGATATTTTACCACTTCAATCCTGTACCAAATACAGCACTTAGTGTGATAGTTACCACTTCCATCCTGTACCAAATACAGCACTTGGTGTACAAGTTTACAACTACAATTCTGTAACAAATACAGCATTTAGTGTGATATTTTACCACTTCAATCCTGTGCCAAATACAGCACTTAGTGGGATATCTTACAACTTCAATCCCGTACCAAGAACAGCACTTAGCGTGATAGTTTACGACTTCAATCCTATACCAAGCATAGTACTTAGCGTGATATTTTACCACTTCAATCCTGTACCAAATATAGCACTTAACGTGATAGTTTACGTCTTCAATCCCGTACCATGTACAGCACTTGGCGTGATATTTACAACTTGAATCCAATACCAAGTACAGCACTTAGCCTGATAGTTTACGACTTCAATCCCGTACCAATTTCAGCACTTAGTGTGATATTTTACAACTTCAATCCCGTACCAAGAACAGCACTTAGCGTGATAGTTTACGAGTCTAATCCCCTACCAAGTATAGTACTTGGCGTGATATTTTACCACCTCAATCCTGTACAAGTACAGCACTTGGGATATTTTGCCACTGCTTGGTGAATTTATGATGTTACTTTGAGTTTCGCTAAAGTAATTGGCTATCCTTCATTCTATCATATAGGTTTGTCTGACTGATAGTGCTCTGTCCTTAATTCGAAACTTCAGACAAATATTCGTTTACAGGATAACAGGATAATCTTAGAGAAAGAAAATACGATAACTGCCTCCATTAGTTTTGATATTGTGTATTTTCTTGATTTTGGATAACATATGTACACAAGTAACAGGATCAAAGCGAAATAAGGGATATCTAAGCTTCCAGGGTGAAAATATATAAACACACACACACATATATGCATATATGGACTGGGTGTGGCCTAGAGATTATCCGATGCTCCATGGTTCACATACAGTTGCAGTAAAGTCGCGCTCCACGCTTTAGGTGCGTGGGTGAGTTATAATATCCCACTATGCAATCAGAATAGTCCAAGAGTTAACATTGGTTGCTGTTAACTAGCTAGTTGCCTTTTCTTTAGTCTATCAGTTTAAAATTAGGGACGGCTAGCGCAGATGACCATTGTGTAGCTTTGGGTGATCTTGTTAAAGATTTAAATCCGGGAATTTCCCCAACTTTCTACTCAAATCGCTTACGTATCTCATTATTCTGACAGTAGCTTTCAGTATTTACATTGTGTAACTGGTACATATCTTTATTGTCAGTCAGAGGACATTGTCGCCAACTTACGCAGTCTGGGTAAGTGCATTGTTCCCAGTATGCAGTTTGGAGACCACAATTGTCCTCAGCCTACACTTTAGAGCTGGGCATTGGCCTCAGGGTATACAGTTTGAGATGTATAGATGTCTGTGTGTGGACAGGTTTGTAAGGACAAGTACTTGATTTCGTGCCGTGAGAGGGAGGATATGCCACGTTACCTCACGTTGATGATTAGAATCCCATTTTTCTTCGTTTATGTACCAGATCTGTGCGCCCTCACCCAAATATGAAGGTTTGGTTGTATGTGTATTTACATAAACTAAGAAACTGCTGATTAAAATCAGAAAGCTTCCTATGTGGTAGACACACGAGTCCTTTGTACTGCTTCAAATCTACCACATAATTATAACTTCGAACTTTCGTATCTTAATTCTAAGAGCAGTTGCAAAAAAGTCAGTCAACACATCATGTACTCTGTATAAAAAACAACAACCTCAAGCGTTAAATTTTCATGTATTCTCGAGATAAAATCATCATAAAATAGGACGAAGACCTCTAAATTTGAGGAGATTCGTTCGCCTAAACGTCGACAACGCCTGAACGATAAGAAACGTCACGAGACTTACGTCGGTAGATAAGCAAGGATCCACGCCTGTACACCTTACGATTTCATTCGTTCTCTTACTTACCATCTTTTGTGAACTTGTCTGTAAGCCCTCTTTTTAAGTGGTGATTGTGGAAAGTGGAAAGGTTGTGTTTTAACTAGTAAATGTTGTTTACAACCAACACACATACAGAGTTAAAAAAATAACGTCAAGTATATTAATGCAATTGATATAGTAAACAATGAATCGGGTTAAGGTAAACTTCTTACGCCCAAGTAACATGTTTTGAAAGACACAGATGATAAGCTCATTGTGTAGCTTTGCTCTTCGCAACAAATACATGAAAAAGGAATTAGGAGATTAAGCGCCATCTCTTGGTAATAATGCAAATGAAGCCTAATAAATAAAAATTAAATGCATATGTGCAACATAAGTGATGACCTTTTGCTTTTCCTCTTATTTTGTAGATAATCTGAAACAAAATGTGTAAATACTTTACTTGAAATATATATATATATATATACTAGTTATTTTATTTGGGAATTTCATTTTCAAATATCGGTGACATTAAGTATGGCATATTTCTAGATATAGAACTTAATTTTGTGAACACTTGTATTCTTAAATCTGTAAAATATCAAACAAACCCAACGCAGTTAATTTATTAAATATCTATTTTTTAAACAATAATTATAGTGCAATAGTTACAAATTAAACAGCCTAATATAGATTTCAGAATGGCGATATTTATAGATTAAAATTGATAAGGAAGAAAGGTACTTTAAAAATAATACGGTTTTTGTTTATAAGGAAAAGTATTTTCTAACATTTTATATTTAAAATAGGACAGTTACATACTTAACGTTCCAGAGTGCATAAAGTTGGATGTTAAATTTATATTGATAAAGTGTCGCTTATCTTCATTACCTTCACACCTTTATAGGAACAAAGGTGACAGACTATTATATACATATATATTTTATATAGCACGATCTCCTACCGTCAAATTAGAGAAACCTTCCAAGTAGACCTACAGTTTTCTTGACGAGAGAAGTGCCAGTGTTGAAAGTGGACGTGGAAATGAATTATCTAACTAATGGAATCCCTGACCTTTGTTCTCCATGAAGCACCATTTGTTAGATAGGTAGATATGTCGGGGGGGGGGGCTCACCTCCTCCACTAACCCACCAGGGAGTCTCATAAAAGATAGGGCATGCTTAAAGCAAGCTTGAAGTTTCTACGTGGTGGGAATGCAAGGTGTGGACCCTCTGTGAGAAAACCGATGATGATTGGCATCAGGGGTTTGAAGGCGACGTTATTAATTAGGCCAAGGCGTGTCTTCGCCACGTCGAGAAAAACAAACACTCGTTCGGCACTTGCAACGAGCTCGGAAGTGTGTCTTTCTTGTTTCTGCGAAAGATGTTTCGAAGATCTGGGAAGAAAGTTTTTGTCTTCATATTGTCGCGTCCTAGCTTTCTGCAGTGAAAATATGCGCCACAGTTAGCTTTGTGTCACTGGTGTGATTTATTTATTCTGTAATGTAAATAAATAAGTACACCATAGTATTACATAACAACGTTCACCGAAGTATAGGGAGATCGCAATAGGTTGTATAATTACCATGTTCAGCTAAATAAGCAAACAGTTGGGCGTGCGTTGCTCCTGTTCGAATCCGTGAGATATCACAAAGTATTCCCCGCAACTTTAAGCTGTGAGTGCGTTATAAAAGTGTAATCCCTTTGCGTGAATGGTGGGTATTAATGTGCATTTGACTTTCCTCTGATCAGTAGGTCAACATTGGGGTAGGCGGCAAATAGCTTTAGTAACCTTGTTGTAAATACAGGGAAATGGTTTGTTTGTTTCTTAGGTATGAGGTTTTGGTTTTGGTATCAGGATTGTTCTCTACTAATAACTGAGAAAAATTGAAACAAGAGAAAAAACAGAACTATGATAAAAGTTAATTTATCGTTGGGCTGACTGCAAAAGATTTACAGGAGACTCGAGGAAATAAAACCAGGACACAATTTACAGGAGACTCGAGGAAATAAAACCAGGACACAATTTACAGGAGACTTGAGGAAATAAAATCAGGACACAATTTACAGGAGACTTGAGAAAATAAAAACAGGACACAATTTACAGAATACTTGAGGAAATAAAACCAGGACACAGTTTACAGGATACTTGAGAAAATAAAAACAGGACACAATTTACAGAATACTTGAGGAAATAAACCCAGGACATAATTTACAGGAGACATGAGGAAATAAAATCAGGACACAATTTACAGGAGACTTGAGGAAATAAAACCAGGACACAATTTACAGGAGACTTGAGGAAATAAAAACAGGACACAATTTACAGGAGACTTGAGAAAATAAAACAGGACACAATTTACAGGAGACTTGAGGAAATAAAACCAGGACACAGTTTACAGGAGACTTGGGTAAATAAAACCAGGACACAATTTACATATTTGGAATAGTAAAACATAGCCTGATTAAGAAATATTTCTCAGAAGTCGGACTGTGAATCCGATGGTCCATGGTTCTCATTCTATTGCCGCAAAATCGCATCCTGCACTTTGGCACCATGGGTGCGTTATAAGGTTGGCTTTGGGTTTCAGAGCTAGTGAGTCGGGTTCGAATCCCCGTGACACCACAAAATTTTTCCCGCACTTTAAGCCGTTAGTACATTTTAAGAGCAACATTTAAACCCTTAGAGTGGATGGAGGGTGGTAGGGTGCCGCTGACTTCCCTCTGGTCAAGTTCAAAATTAGGGACGGCGGAAGGTAGCCTTAGTAGCTTTGTCATAGCTACAGAAATACAAACAAAGTCAAGTCCCCATATTGTCAAATCCCATCTATCAGTCTATCAGTTCAAAATTAGGGACGGCTGACGCATATATATCAATTCAAGCTGTTTTTTTTCAAGCTGTTGTGTGTAGCTAAATATCTGAAACATCCAGGACTCAGCAAAGAAAAAATGCTTTCAGAAATTGCGACTAAAAGAATATAACGCATGTAGTTTAACGCAAATTAAACGACAAATACATTAAAAACAAAATATATATATTAAATTTAAAGTAAAAGTAACAATATAATAGTAAATACAGAAAATTATATAGTGAAGATAGTCTCAAAGATAATCTATGTGGATAAGATTTGGAATATTTTGCAGACTATCCCAAGATGCTCTGTTTTTCAGATATTTCTGGCTAGCCGAGGTCGACTATTCAGAAGTTTAAAGAGCAACACTGTGAATTTGTTAAGAAGAAAAAAAAGATTTCCGAAACTTTTTCACAGTCATATCAAGCATTTGTTTCATTCTAACTCTACTTTTTTCGAAACCACTGATTGATGCCATATACAATTAGATACACTTTTGCAAGGTCCCCGAAAATACTGTTTCAAGAGTAAATAAAACCAAAATTAAGAGTAACAAATATTTTTTTATTTCTTGCTTTTGAAATTCACATGTTATACTGTGTTGAAGCCTACAGAGTACATAATTCTCCTCGTGATTCATGGCATGCGCACGTTTTACTGACGTCACGACAGTACAAATTGCAACGTTAGGCGTCCCTTATATGACGTGATTTTAGTGTCTACTGACTGACTGACAAACAACACATTACTGTATAGTGGTGCGAGTGGTCAAAACAAAACAGATGATCCCTCCAGGCGGCCTCCTTTCGGGGAAATAAACCGCGCGTGACCAATTTTTACAATTGTTTCACTTATTAATTTTCCATTCTTCCAAGAGTCTCTAGTCGCTCCACATAATTCACTACGTTTTGGCATCTTGTTCACAGTTTGAAACTACTAATTCTAACTCAATATTTGAACTCGCTGTACTCTGGTAGAGTATGCTGGTTAGGTCATGTCACAAATTTCTGACTGGACATTGTATTTGCTCATGCAATATGTAAAAATAAATACAGTGCAGAAATCTCATAATAATCCATAAAAGACATGATGAATTTAATTATTTGCTAAAACATTTATTGCTAACAAAACGAAAATACTTTTATCACCTTGGAGAGTTAGATAGATAGACAGTACACAGAACTTGGGCTTGCTGCATAAATATATCAGTATCTATATATAACTACACTATACTGTACTTATTAAGGCCGGATTTGTATTTTCTGTTATAAGTCATATGATTATCGCAATGCAGCATTTAATAATTCATGACGCACAATAGAACCTGTCCGTCTTGTATTATAAAGCCATCTTATTAAACATATTATCACCAATAGTGAGTGTTCTGTGCTCCATAAACTCGTGTCACACTTACACCTATCCTCCCTATGTTTTATAATTTTAATGCATTTTAATTTCTATTCACTTTTGTGCACAGGAATTATTCTTCTAAAACTGTACTAAAAATTTAAGTATAAGAATAAACATATGAGATTTGTTAGGCATTTATGACAGTACCTCTTCCTATCTATGATAGTGCGTTGTACACTTTTCTTAAGCTCAAGTTCTTCGTATGAAGTCTGCTGAGCTTCCGCGACGTCTTCACACAGAGAGAATCGATATATTGTCTGAGAAAACTAAGATAACTCACTTGCGATTTCTTGTTAACAAACTACCTCGAGATATTTCAGTGATCGCATTTTGATGAAGATCCGAACAGTCAACAAGAGTGTTTGTTCTGTAATGTCTACAACAGAACACCTTTAGTCAGAGTTTTGTGTTTCATTTTCCTTGTAAGGGTATGCCTCTGATTATATAAACTCGTGCCGTTATTTACACCTACCCTGCTCGAAGTTTCCAGTGTTAAAGTATTATTTGTTTTTTCATAATTTTTCTCTCAAATACGAAAAACGTACAAAGTGTGATTTGTTTTGTCCCTTATCGAGTTTGTCAGAAAAAAAAAAGTCAATGCCGTCTATTAAGTAATTAATTAATTATTTTTTCTTTCCTATAAATGTGGTATTTAATGAGAGAAAAAAATGAACGTCAGTTTCAGTACATCGGTTACTTGGAGAACAGAAAAAAAAAAGAAACTGGGTTAGAAAAGTTGCCACGTGTTTTTCTCTTTTTTTTTCGTAATGTGTACTAATGTATTGCTCTTATATTGAAAATGCTAAATTAATACAATCGTTGCTGCTCAGTAGTTAAAAGAAAAGAGTCACTTGAGTTTATGCACTGCAGTGCTATACAGTCAGTTTACTTTGAGGTTAAAGTTCAGAGTTATGGGTGTTTCATTCGAGTATTAATCAGCATCCCGAACTTGTTATGTTTAATTTGCGGGCCGGACGTGGTCTTGTGGTTAATGTGTCGGGCTTCGGATTGAAAGGTCCGCCGGATACTCTCCGTACTTTCAGATGCGGGCTCGTTCTAAAAGTGACAGTCAGTCTTGTTATTCTGTTCAATGAGCTGAACAAAGCTCTTGTGTGGACGGGTGCTGCAACCACTGAAGGTATGTACATGTGGAGATCAGGAGTCGTATATAGGTCATTACTGTTCTAACAAGAGCAATCAGAGAGATTTCGTACCCTCGCCCTGCTGTTCCTTTTCGAGATTGCATGTGTTTATATTAGATAACGTCAAATTTCACATTCGAAAGCACAGAAAATCCTTCTCAGATCCAGAATTCTTTTTTTTTTTTTTTGTTCTTGTTGTTGTGTGATGAGGAATCTCAAACTTAATGTGCCCATGAAATTTGGTACAAATCCTATCACACTTTTCAGGGTTATTAACCCAAAATCGCGAAAATGCCCTATCTCTCCATAAAAAAGAAAAAGGTTCAAAGTGATCCTCACCAAATTCGGGAAGGATTGTTCCGTATTGATTTCTCATCTTGTGTAAAATTTTCTTATACGTCTGTCTATTAGTTTTTGAGATACGTGCGCGGGAACCCAGACAGACACACACATACACGGACCCGACTGCAATACGAGGTAATTTTATGTAAAACCCAAAATTCGCTTTGCCTTTTCTAGACTTATAATTTTAACCAGATATTATCCAATGGCAAATAACATGAAGGTTGTAGTTATTGTTGTGAAGTTTATTTTCATCTTTCTCTCAGTATTCCTCTTGAATACGTTTATCTGTAGTGGGATTTACGTTTCAGAAATACAGTATTTCAATCTGGAAATAACAGTTTCCAATATAATTACTTCAAACATTGACAAACTATATTACATAGTGCTCGAACTGAAAAGGAACAGATGGGAACACTGCATTATCATTAAGTACCGCAGTAGGAATCATGATGAAACAAAATAGCGGCATAAAAATCGCCTATTTAAAACCACTTTTAAAATGTCTTAATATTGATAATGACATTTCATAATATTGGCTGAGCAAAACTAAAGCTTATTGTACTTATAAAGCCGCCTAACTCGCTATATACATGTTTATGAAGCGAGTCACAATTTCACTATTTCAATGAATTTTCATCTAAGTAAGCGATATTTTATCAAAAGCATACAGAAAAAATTACGAACTTTATTCTTCCGATTCTTTCACAGAACTCTTCCGTCTGGGGTCCCAGTGATTCAGTTCTTGTACCGGAAAGGATAATAGTATATATATATATATATGTAACGGACGATGCACTACTTTGGGCATATAATTGGATTTGAGGGTAGTTGGTAGAGATCCTGATGAGTAATAAATTCGAATCGCTTGGTATTGCTGGCGAACAGAAATATAGCTAATATAGTTTCGCTATGTAGTAATTTTACGATTGTATAGTATTTATTACAAGTCGCTGTGTAGTAATTTTTGCTTTTCTCTACATGTATATAGTAATTGTATTATTGTGTAGTAATTTTTGTTACTCTCTCTATATATAGTAATTTTAGTGGTTTTTGCGAGTCGCTATATAATAAGTTTATGATTGTATAGTATTCACTGCGATTCGCTATCTAGTAATTTTATCGTGTAGTATTTATTGCGAATCACTATGTAGTAATTTTTGCCATTCTCTATACAGTAATATTATGACTGCGTAGTAATTTTTGCTATTCTCTATGTGGTAACTTCATGATTGTGTAATATTTATTGCGAATCGATATTCAGTAATTTTGTTACTGTAGTAATTTTTGCTATTCTCTATATAGTAATTTTATTATTGTGTAGTAATGTTTGCGATTCACTAGTCCTTGCTGCGTTCCCTCAGATACATACACTGATTTGATTTTCTTCTAATTACTGCGTTTACTGTGATTGTCTGATAGTTAGAATGTTTACTGCTGTTGTTTATGTATGTTGTATTCTTTGTTTATGTCATGTGGTCAATGCATTAGCCATTTACATTTTCTAACTAAATGTATTAGCATAAAAGTCTGCCGTTCTGTAATGTATGTAATTGTATTCTAAATATCTGCCGTTCTGTAATGTATGTAATTGTATTCTAAATATCTGCCGTTCTGTAATGTGTGTAATTGTATTGTAAGTATCTGCCGTTCTGTAATGTATGTAATAATTGTATTGTAAGTATCTGCCGTTCTCTAATGTATGTAATTGTATTCTAAGTATGTTATGTATAAGAGATTAGAAAATATACTTACACATTTTCATCTCTTTCATTGGAAACCTGATTTGGCCAAGTACATTGGGTGTCAGAATATAACCATATACACTGTTATGGTGCTCCATATTCTTCAAATTTGTTATAATGAAGATAATTTCTATGGTAACCAATTACTGTTTACATGTAACCTCTGAATATGTCTTTAATTAGAAAAATGTTGGCAGTTAACATATAATTATAGTTAAGTAGGCAGATCAACAAATCAGGTGCTTTATGAAAGGCGTATGAAAGGGAGAATGAAATATTGCAAATTCAATTGACAGTCGAGCAGAATTAACAGAAATCTTGATACATTTGGAGGATAAGTATATTGAAATAATGTAAGTTACTAACTTCTGCAAAGTATGTCAGTTATTCCATCCGTTTCACAACGCACCAGCTCACGGGTTATTAATATCTCATGTTCAAGATATAATTCTTTTAAGCAAATTGGCCCGGCATGGCCAGGTGGTTAGGGCGCTCGACTCGCAATCTGAAGGTCGCGGGTTCGAATCCCCGTCATACCAAACATGCTCACCCTTTCAGCCGTGGGGGCATTACAATGTGACGATCAATCCCACTATTCGTTGACAAAAGAGTAGCCCAAGAGTTAGGTGGTGATGACTAGTTGCCTTCCCTCTAGTCTTACACTGCTAAATTAGGGTCGGCTAGCGCAGATAGTCCTCGTGTAGCTTTGCGCGAAATTCATAACAAACCAAACCAAACTTAAGCAAATGATTGTTTTAAAAATCTATAGTTGATCTTGTTCGTTTCACAAGCTCAGTTTGTCTATTTCTTGTGTGGCTGTTACACACATGAGATTATTGTAGGATTTGTCTAACTGTTCATTTATTCGTCAACTCGGCGGATCACATTTGAAATGGGCAATTCTTGTTGTGTTTCATTAGTTTAGTTAGAATGTAGGGATAAACATTATCAAAGATCTCTTCAGGTTAATTAATAGGTGTTTAAACTATTTATTGTGCTACCTTAATAGTATATTAATTGAAAATATAGATTCTATTCACCTTGTTACTATGCTTAAGGTTGTTTGTGGAGTTTCTTTGATTTTGACAGAAAGTTAAAGGGTAGTCTTTTATGGTTTCATAAGTTGTCTTGTGTTTATTTCAGCAGACAATAGTGACAATTCAGGTCAATAGATAGTCTAATATAGAAAGTTACATCCCTACATCTGTGTATGTGTGTAGTGGATATTAAAACGCGATTGAATTGATCTTTGGATCTTCATAGTGGGGAAGTCCACTACACATAGTATGTGTATAGTGGATATTAAAAGGCGATTGAATTGATCTTTGGATCTTCATAGTGGGGATCATCTGAATAATTCGTGCGTTTTAAGAATTTATTCGTAGTTGAAAACAACATTCCATAATGTTGAATTATAAAACATAAAATAACCTAACTGTTAAAGTTATGATGCCTCTGCAAGAACCTTTTAGGTCATTGTGGCTCTATAACGTTTTGAATAATTGAAGACATCTCTTCGCATCTTGGGTCTTTGAAATTGAATAATAGCACTCTCAAAAGGGTTAATGCGATATAGTTTTCACCCGTTTACTTTTTAGACATTTGTTCTCTTCCCACCATGTGTAGAAGATTTGTCAGGTTGTATTAAACTACTTTATATTTATCAAAACTGTTTTTGTACACCTTTATGTTGTCGGTTGATTTTATTTTATTTTTTCTTTCCAGGTAAGTGGACAAATCCTCCCATCATTTCTCCTGGGTATTAGGAAATGTTGTTTGACCACGGCAGCGTACTCGGCACCGTTCATCAATGTGACGTTCTCTAACATGTAGAGATTCTGGTTCCGATCGATTGTCTTTTATTGTAGAATAACCCAATTTCGTATCCATTTCTAGCGTGAAACAGCGATAAACCATGGTGGGAAATGTAGCGAAAAACCATGCGAGAGAGAAAACGTGCAGCAGTCCTATGAATCGCTTGTGTAAAAGTAGAGTTTTTTTATAGGGCGAAAAGCTATTTGTTCAAGAGCTTGTGCGAATCATATAGACTAAGAAAGATTAGAATATATTTTTTAGAACAGATAGAAAGTTTTATAACGTAACACAGTGGGTCTGAAACTATACAAAGTAACACGATATCTGTACCAGATATAAATATGCTACAGTTGTTTAACGCAATCAACTTGTGCAAAGCTCAGTTTTAGATATAATCGAAATAACGTGAACCAAATTTATTCAAAAAGGTTTACACAGAGTTACAACTAGTATAAGTAGAATATGTGAAAACCAAAGATGAACAAACAAATATGTATATACAGGTGACTTTAAAGTTACTTCACGCATTATGCTGACTCCCAAATTGTAACATATATTTAGCAAAATCAAGAGTACATACATACGTGATAAGTAGGAACGTATTTCCAGGTTTTGGACATTTTGCACCTGAGGCGTCACTTTCGCTGTGTGACGTCACTTCTGATATTAATTATCTCCGTATGTAACTTACAGAGGTAACAAATATCTCAATTTCTCTGAAGACAAGAGTTTCTCTTCAAGATCGCATAACATTTGTCAAGATTTTCTATTGCAATGAATGTAATGAATGGGCGGCTTTACTTCATGGTAGAGGTGTTTGTCGAGAACATTGTGGCCCAGGGGTCTTGCTTAATGTTATCCATAAATTTGAGGAGAGAGGATCTGTGACCAATGCACCACCGTGAGAACATCCACTTACACCTGGGGAAGTTATTACAGAAATGTGATAAATGCAATCAGAAAAGGACAATTCCCAATTATAATGTTGTATTTGTTTGTTTGTAGTTAAGCACAAAGCTGCACAATGGGCTGTCAGTGCTGTTCTCACCAAGGCTATCGAAACCCGGTTTCAAACTGTGTGGAAGGTGATAGGCAATATACGAAAGCCTTTTTCTGATAAGTGGAGGAATTGCTTAATATCAATTATAGAACCAGTTGAACTTTGAATTGAAATTTATTACACGTATTAAAGTGTATGAAAGTTGGCTTGTCAACATTTTGAGAACTGATGTAAGCCACTTCCACCTCTACATCCAAGAGAACACTCACATTGCATTATCTAGGGTGAGAGCAATACATATGTATTCGTTGAAATACCATTTATGATATGAAGGTGACTATGTGTGTTGGGTTCATCAGCAGATCATCATTGAGCCTTATGTTTTTTGTTTTTTTTTAGGAGCACACTGGTCATAAATACGAACTATTACAGTCACTTGTGATATCTAGCAACATATATTAGCTAACATGGTGTTACGCGCCTTGCATGAGCGGGACATTTAGCAGGACACTGTATTCTGCAAGGTGATGAACCCCCACATGTTACCACTGCTGTGAAGACCCAGCTACACAGCAATTTCGCTAAACTCTCACACTTTTGGCCCCCGGGGTCACCAGGTCTCACACCTGTGGATTTTTTGTTGTATGGTTATCTGAATGTGTTGATATACCATGACTGTCTACAGACAACTGTCGATCTTAAGAACCTGCATTCATCGCCACATTTTTGCCATTCACAGTTGACTGCTGTGAATAGCAAGAATGTGGCGTTGAATGCATACACCTTTGTAACCTGTGTTACCGCCACTGGAAGCTGGTATTGATAATGGCGGCGGATATTGTGAAAATTTAGTGTAATGAGTTAAACCAGTTGGGCAGAATGTTAAAGACGGTTTGTAATAAATTGGTATTGGTAATTCCGATTTTTTCCTCATTTTGTTGCTACAGTTACACACATCGATTTCATAAGAAAGGTATATAAAAGTGTGGCATGGTCGTTTCGGTGTGACATAACATAGTGTCAGTAGCGTCTCCAGTAGTTATAATCCGCAAACTTTGGGATAACTTTTCCCTATGAACCCTGTTTATACACACTTAATTCGGTTAACGGTTTTGGAGTTATAAGCAACGAAGTGCATGCAATAACTTTATACTCACCCTATATATCAGACACAGATGCGACATAATCCAAGAAACTTGTAGAAGATGGCTCGACTACAGTTACCATGACTCGGCTGTTTCCATAGCAAATAATAAATATCGTTGTAAACGATCGGTCGCCATGCTGGACTACTTTCAGACTATTTTGTAGAAACAAAAGTCGTCGTATTATTGACAAGGGTTTTACTGGTATGTGATAAGTATACATTCCGGCAAATATACAAGTCATTGGATATTCATACTCTTCTCGCAGATACATTTTCTGTGTAGTTAAAAAAACAAATTATAACGATTATTTTCAGCCATTTTGTCATCAAACGTGCAGTTTTATTATGTGCTTAGTAACTCTAGAAATGTGTACAGAATTCCCGATCACACAATCATTTGGAACAGCTAATAAACGAAACACAAATCTACCTTTTAATGGCCGCTAGTAAATTACTGTGAAGATGTCATTTCAACAGCCTTTCATTTCCCAACTGGACATATAACTAGTTATTAATTATCCTAACACGTGTTTCGTGCATATTTGTGATACGTTTTTCGTATTTTTTAACTGTAAGGTTTTTTGTTTTGTTTTTCTTAAAATATGGTTAACGGTATAAGGTTGTAATACCGATTGTTGGGATTGTACTCGAATCGTGTGCTCTCCTATAAAATTGAAAGAAAAAAAAGAATATTAAGGTAAACTTAGGTAGATATGGAGGATTTTTGTTACTTGTTACCAGCTTGAGAGGATAGTTAAACCAACCCTGGACTACAAAATATTACTAGGTGGTCCAAAGCTATAAAGGTATGTCAACATAGGAGATGGAAAAAAAAAACACCAGTGATAAATGGCAAGAGATCGTTGTAACATTATACAAGTCTGATAACTTAAGATTGTTAATCGCACATTTAGAGTTTATTAAGAGTGGCTTGCTTTTACGATATAGATAAGACTGTTTAAGGTGATATTTATCTGTTTTAAAAGAACTCACCAGTAAAATAAGCTAGTGAACTTTCCTGGTAACTCCCCAGCCATTCTCTTCCTGTTTGCGAGCATAATTTCGATGGTATAAGAAGACTACATACCATGACAAGAAGCCAAATTCTCAGGCTTGACAACATTAGCCTTGATTTTACTCCGCGATAGACAAGAGATTCAACAAGGAAATGTCGCGTAACTGTAGAGGACGCTAATGACTCTTGTTGAATGGTAATGTTTCCTAGATGACTGTAGATGACGCTAATGACTCTTGTTGAATGGTAATGTTTCCTAGATGACTGTAGATGACGCTAATGACTCTTGTTGAATGGTAATGTTTCCTAGATGACGCTAATGACTCTTGTTGAATGGTAATGTTTCTTAGATGACGCTAATTACTCTTGTTGAATGGTAATGTTTCTTAGATGACTGTAGATGACGCTAATGACTCTTGTTGAATGGTAATGTTTCTTAGATGACGCTAATTACTCTTGTTGAATGGTAATGTTTCCTAGATGATTTTGAAGAAGGGGGGAACTGGTTTGAAATATGTCATTTTTCTATATTTGTTAATTTTTTATCAATTTAAATATACAATAACAACCGAATGGAGTTATAACATAGTATATATTTAGAGTTCGTTAAAAAAGGAAAAAGTTTCATTGAAATTAAAAATATATATTGTAGAAATGTATTACTACAGAAGAAGACTCAACCACCTAGCTAAAAGTTGGTTAAAGCTCAAATTGGTTGCGGTTTTCTGGTTACAAAATCTCTTAAATTAACCGAACTATTTCTCTATTTCTTCATTGTTTGATCGGCAAAAATTATAAAAAAAAATACTTCTCCTAAGCCTATCTTCAAAATCCTTAATATTCATACTTGTAAATATCAAACGGGACAACTGCTTAGAAAATCGATTCACATTTTGATGCATGGAACTGATAGGCCTTCTTCCTATAAAACAAAGCAAATCTCTTAAGCTCTGTACATGTTTCTGTGAGGGAAACGCACATCAACCTACGACACATCATAAATTGCAGGTTGTCTCACTTAACGCCGTTGCTGTCATTGAAAGCATCAGCTTTCATTTTTTCACATATTGACAGGATTTGCAGGAGAAAATTCTACAAAACGTTCATTAAAAATTCTGAACCAAAGACTTAATAATCCTTGTTTTATGGCTTCAAATTTAGGATAAACCAATCCCATTAAATGCTTTTCGAAGAAATATTAAAAATATGAAATTTCTTATATTGTAGTTTATCACGAACACGAATATATGGTCATCAACAGTTGATCATAAATAAATGAAAAACATGTATGATTTTTCTTCGAATTATATGCTAAAATAGATTCAACTTAAATTAATGAGATGTAATTTAGTCAAATAAGCATATATAAAGTAAAATATATTCGCAATAAACGTGATCACATGATACTTTTATATAATCGACAGTGTCTGAAATATGTTATTTTAAATTATAACAGTTGTCTTTTAAATAATATGCTCATTCCTCGTGTCACTTTCTCAGATATTACTACTCTTTTAAATAATATGCTCATTCCTCGTGTCACTTTCTCAGATATTACTACTCTTTTAAATAATATGCTCATTCCTCGTGTCACTTTCTCAGATATTACTGCTCTTTTAAATAATATGATCATTCCTCATGTCACTTTCTCAGATATTACTATTCTTGTTCATTCTACTCGTAAACTATCAGGCTAAGTGCTGTACTTGGTACGGATTAAAGTTGTAAATATCACGCCAAGTGCTGTACATGGTACGGGATTGAGGTCGTAAACTATCAGGCTAAGTGCTGTACTTGGTACGAAATTGAAGTTGTAAATATCACGCCAAGTGCTGTACTTGGTACGGGATGGAAGTGGTAAACTGTCACGCTAAGTGCTGTATTTGCTACACGATTGAAGTGGTAAAATATCACGCCAAATGCTGTATTTGTTACACGATTGAAGTGGTAAAATATCACGCCAAATGTTGCATTTGGTACAGGATTGAAGTGGTAAAATATCACGCCAAATGTTGCATT